>NC_056745.1:977808938-977841438 GCF_019279795.1 Protopterus annectens
CAATATTTGCAATGGTGTGTGTGTGTGTTTGGGTTGAGAATCATATCCTGTGTGGGTTACACCATTTTAATGTGTGTACCATCCATGTCTGTTTACCACCTCCCAATGGCATTACTTTATATGGAGTGTTAATGGCATCTGCCTCACATGCAGCATGTTAAACCATTGTACAGGTCATTACAGTCATCTATACAGATGTCAACAGAATATCTGTATGTTTGCAACCCATATGTGGTCTGTGTCCTCTAACAATGGCCATGCATGTGAGATTGTTGCTAAATAGATCACAGTTAGTGTACTGACACACATGCCAGCATCAGATATCATACCTAACTGAAACATCATGCTGATACAATGTCTGTTACCCTATCACTTGTCCAGGCTTGTAGAACAATAGATGACTTCAGTTGCTATTTCTGGTGGGTTACCTCATCATCCATGAAAGCATTCACAACATTATGTGTTGTAAGAGGTAATGGGTTATGTCCCATGCTTATAATCTATGTGGGGCATGTCATGTGTATGTAGCACTATAGTACAATAAAGTGGATATGTAGGTTTATTAGTCTGTCTATTGCCAACTGTGTTTGTGTTACTGTATGCACATTCTCTGTGTCAGTCTTTACTGTGTGTATGCAAAGAATATACCATTTTCTTTCCCTGTTCCACCCTGTGAACTCAGGAATACATACCACAAACCTATCATACACAGTACCATGCATGCCCTCATCAACTGCATCAGGATTGAGTGTATGGGAAAGAAATGAAGGGGCAACAGGTGCTGACACATGAATCTGTTGTGGTCAATCTAATGGCTAAGCTGGTGAGGGACCTACTGACAGTACTCCAATAACCTGTTCCATATGTATGAGCCTGTGGTACTACACAACACTGAGGTGACATATCTGAAGGCTACCTGTCTGTGACAAGGGGTATGTACTCCAGGTCACACTGACAACAGTCTCCATCATACACAGTTGCATGTATACACACCTCGTAAATGTACATATAAAGGTGTACCTTGGTTATGAAATGGTTGGTGTATTTCCACTCTGCCAAACCCCATGTTGGTAATGTCTGCAGGGCCACAGCCTGCAGACAAACACACACACCTGGAACACAAACAGAATACAGCATGTCAGACTACATTCAGTCAGTGGTACTAGCAGCAATAATGCATCATGGCTAATAAGGTACATACACCTTTATGTGTACCCATAACAAATGCAAGCAGACAGCACCTTAAATAGTATTACATACCTACACTGTGCTATATTCACCTTGTGCATCAGACCCACATTAGCCTTTCCCTGCATCAGTGATATGAATGACAGGGATGTGGTACAGGTATCATAATATGCACAGGGTGTGGTGTGGATTTGCCAGAGACCTAGGCTGGCCCATATGGTTGATATCCATGTGTGTGTGTTTTGAGAGGTATCCTATAGATGGGCTGTGCAGAGGTGCTGTGTGCATCCAGAAGTGACCTGCCTGTGATAGAGATGTATGTGTATGTATGCACATAGTCACACTATCTGGCTGCCCTACACAGGGGTATGTTGGACATCTGTGGAATATACACAGCAAGGTGTCCAATTCACCATCTCTGGCCACAGACATGTAAACTGGTCCTGCCAGGGGTCTCACTGGCAGCACCAGGCCCAAGTCAAGATGTAGTACTGGTTTCTGATGGTGACTGCTGTCTGATGGATCCATGTCCCTGATGGGACCAGCTGGGACCACGTACCCATGGCTTGCACCACTGTGATGTGGACAGCAACCCCCCTTTGGTAGTGCTGGAGTCACTGCCACTACAAGAGTGTGAAGGTGAATGAGCCTGTAGACTCTCAGCTGATGTTGATGCTGACCTAGGTCCATGTGGCCAATGCCCATCTCCTACCACACAGTCTAGCACAGACATGCCACAGTTGAGGATTGCCAAGGTCTCACCCCACCATCTATTCATGACCTCAGTATTTTGGCATGTGGTCTCAACAAGGTGACATATGTTGCCATGTAAATCAAGAAGAGTTGCATCCACCACCTTGAGTATTTCTCTGGTGTTGCATTCACTATGTGCCTGTGTATCCATGACAGCCTGAAACATGCATCTGGTGACACCTGCTGTGGCACTTGCGAAAGTGGCTTGATGAGCAGCAGTTATCCTGTGAGCACCCCTGTCCATCCACCTGTGTGGGACCTCACCTGCACCCTGGCTATGGACAGTGTCTACACTCACACCTGCCATAGTCATCACATTAACCTGTTCCATGCCACCACCTGCCAAATGTCCATCATCTGTGGCTGCTGGGAACAAGGCATGTGAGGGCATTGTGACTGTGTGCAAGGACATTGTGCATGACTGTGGGATGCCAACTGATGGCACAGATTCAGCCTCTGACAACACCACCTGTGCCTGAATATGACCATCATCATTGACAAAGTCTGCAGAAGCACTAACATCAGATACTGAGCAGGAGGGACCGCGACCACCATGACCACCTATGGGGGGAAAGACAACATATGTAAATTAATACCTGCACTATACCATTTCCTGCTACACATGCACACACGCGTACACACACACACACACACGCACACACACACACACACACACACACACACACACACACACACGCACACACACACACACACACACACACACACACACACACACACACACACACACACACATACAGGTGAGGTGGCAGACAGGCATTACACAGACCTCACAATAACCAACTGGTGACATTCACAACACAGTCAGACCACTACATACACAACCTGGACAGGCTATCAACATCATGCAGTGCAGCCCTTTCCACTTCCTGTTACAACTTCTGTACACCTCTGTGATATGTGAGTAGTGTTAGTAGGTGATGGGCCTTCAAGTAGCACACATTGCATCCATGTACACATAGGTTCATAGGTTCATAGGAGGGTACTAGGCTATTGGCCCTGGGGCCTATAAAAGCCTAGCCAAAAACGAATCCTGGCTTTCGCCATCCAAGAAAATTATTTTCCTGTGCTCCTGTCAAGCAGAGCCACAAAAGTGATCCCCAGTGTGAATTTCCTATCTCCCATCCAGTCATCAAGATTTTTCTTGAAGAGTGCTAATGAGGAGCTCTGTTTGACATAGATAGGTAGTCTGTCCCATAGTATGGGAAGTCTCTGGGACAGGAATCTATCCCTCCAGCATGTTCTGTTTATTGTGGTGATAAGGTTTAGGTCCCTATAGCGTGTAGCTCAGAGGGATTGGGATTTCTTGAAGTGGAGCATGTCCAACAGCTCTGGGTTTGACATAGCTTTGTATGTTAGGCAGAGATCGCCTCTGAGTAGGCAATATGCGATGGAGTAAAGCTGGAGTTTTTGAGACGGTCTGCGTAGGGCATCTGTTTGAGGCCAGTAATCCTCTTTGTGAGGTATTTCTGTGGCCTTTCCAGTTGTTGTAGATGTCTTGTGAGGTACATACCAAAAGGAGCATTGTACTCTATAATGGATCTAATGAGTGATGAGTAGAGGGGAGCAATGACCTCTTTTTTTCTGGATGAGAAACCTTTTGTGATGAGGTGAGCCGCATAGAAGGATTTTCTGACCACTGTGGCAATGTGATTATCAAATGAGAGACTACTGTCCACCTGTGTCCCAAGGTCTCTTATCACATTTTCAGCATTAAGTAGACTACCAGCTATGTGGTAGTTCATGGGTACAGAGTTTTTACCAAAGGGGATGACAATACACTTTTTGGCATTGAGCTTCAGGCCATGACTTTGACACCAGGCATCTGTCTCAGTGAGGCCCTTTTGTAGTATGCCCACATCATTGGGAGTTTCAATTATGGCTCCTAGTTTGCAGTCATCTGCAAACTTTGTTAGCCAAAGATCTTCTGTGTTAGCCTGTACTTCAGAGAAGTAGATACCAAACAGGAGAGGACCCAGGACTGAACCCTGTGATACTCCACTTGTCACTGGTCTGAAGTCGGATTTGGAGTCTGCTACTTTCACAGTGTGGGTTCTGTCCATGAGCCAGTTGGCAACCCAACTTGTGACATAGGGATTTATACCTACTTTAGTGAGCTTATCTATAATTCCAGAGTGAGGGATGGTGTTGAAAGCCTTGGTGAGATCTAGATAAGCTGTGTGAACCACCTTACCCTCATCTATGGCTTTGGTGACTGCTTCAAAGAAGTCAATCAGGTTTAGGAGACATGATCTGCCTTTTACAAATCTGAACTGGGTAGGGTCCAGAGTTTGTAGATTACCAATGTCTTTGTTTATGAGTTTCATGATGATACGTTCCATGGCAGACCAGGCTCGTCAGGCTAATGGGGCAGTAATTCCCGGGGTCCATCGTGGCTCCCCCTTTGTGGAGTGGGATAACCATCATGGTATCATAATTGCTGTTCACCTGTATAGCACAGTGGCAACTCCTACAGAACATACCTCTCAACTATGCAGAGTGTCACAGAATGTCTACATATGTGGCTCATATTTTTGGTCTGTTCATCATAAATCCTGTATTTGTCTGACAAATTACTGGGATGATATGAGGACCAGTGTCACTATTTAATGACATATTTTGAGTCTCATACTTCAAAACCTGCAGTACATGTATGTTTAAACAGAACCGGTTACACTAACAATCTTCTAAGCTTACAGTGAATATTTATTATAAGTGTAGACACCCCTGTTAACATGCCAGGTTTACCTGGTATATAACATGAGACCACAGAGACCACAGAAATCATGTGATAACATTTTCCACCTTTAATGTGACCTATAACCTGTGCGATTCAACTGAAAAACAAACACATCGGTTAGGGGTAACATGTAGAAGTTGAAATACATACAACAGGCTGGTTGCATGACTGTGCATACCTTTAAACTAATATACTGTTAAAGCACCTTTTGATTTCATAACAGCAGTCAGTCCTCTTGGGAAGGTGTGTATCAGCATAGCACATCTCGACTTAGCAATATTTGTATACTATCCCTTGCAGAAGCCCTCAGACTCTGTCAGATTGCGAGGGAATCATAGGTTTATAGGTTCATAGGTGTGTACGTGGCTAATGGCTCTGGGGCTTTTACAAGCTTAGCCATAGGATTACACTGGCATCATGCCACCCGACCTTAGTTCCCAGTGCCTCTGTCGAGTAGAGCCACTGCAGTTATCCCCGGGGTGAATTTTCTTTTTCCCATCCACCAATCAAGATTTCTTTTAAAAAGGGTCAGTGAGGTGCTCTGCTTGACATGTATGGGAAGTCTATTCCATAGCATGGGCAGTCTCTGGGTTATGAACCTGTCCCTCCAGTATGTTCTGTTGATTGTGATAATGAGGTTGAGGTCTCTGGAGCATGTTTGGGATTTCTTTAGATGTAGCTTTTCTAACAGAGCTGGGTCAGACATGGCTTTGTAAGTCAAGCAGGGAATGCCTCTAAGTAGGCAATATGAGACAGAGAATAGTTGGAGTTTTTTGAGTCTGTCCATATAGGACAAGTGTTTAAGGCCTAGAATCCTCTTTGTGAGATACATTTGCCCCACTCCAGTTGTTGCAGTGTCTAGTGAGGTACATGCCAAATGGGGCATTTTACTCAATGATTGGCCTAATGAGGGAAGAGTAGAGGGAGACAATGACCTTTTTCTTCCTGGATGCAAAATCCTTAGTAATGAGATATGTCACATAGAAAGACTTTTTGACCACAGTGGCAATGTGGTGATCAAAAGAGAGGTTGCTGTCAACCTGTGTTCCCAGATCTCTTATAACGCCTTCTGTGTTCAGTGGACTACCATCAATGTGGTAATTCATCGGAGCCGGGTTTTTCCCAAAGGGGATAACGACACATTTTTTGGCATTGAGCTTGAGGCCATGGTTCTGACACCAATCATTGGTCTCAGTGAGGCCATTCTGTAGGATGTCAACATCACTTGGGAAGTTAATAATAGCTCCCAACTTGCAATTGTCTATGAACTTTGTCAGCCAGAGTCCCTTTGTGCTGACCGGGACTTTAGAGAAGCAGATACCAAACAGGAGAAAACCTAGGACCAAACCCTGTGGGACTCCACTTGTGACTAGTTGGCAGTCTGACTTGGAGTCAGCTACTTTCACACTGTGGGTTCTATCTGTGAGCCAGTTTGCAACCCACCTGGTGATATAGGGGTTGATGCCTAGCTTAGTGAGTTTTTTCTATGATTCCTGAGTGGAGAATGGTATCAAAGGCCTTCGCCAGATCAAGGTAGGCTGTATGAACCACCTTGCCTTCATCCACAGCTCTGGTGACTGACTCAAAGAAGTCAACCAAGTTAAGCAGGCATGATCTACCCTTCACAAAACCAAACTGTGTGGGATCCAGAGTTTGGAAATTCCCTATATCATTGCTTATTAGGTCCATGATGATGCATTCCATAGCTTTGCATATCAGACTCATCAGGCTAATGGGGCAATAGTTCCCAGGGCCTGTAGTGGCTCCTCCTTTGTGCAGAGGGATGACTGTAGCAGTGTGCCATTCAGTAGGGACAAAGCCTGAGGTGAGGCTGTGATTGAACAGGGCACACAGGTGAGGTGCCAGTTCACTCTGTAGTTCATGTAGAACACAGCCAGGGATATTGTCAGGTCCCATAGAAGCTGTATTTTTGGCCTTGGACACTGCTTTTACCTGTGCAGCAGTAATATGGGGTGCCTAGAAATCTACTGGTATTGTGACTGGTCCTTTGGGGGGGATTGGTAAAGTTGGCACTGAATCTGTTGGCCAGTGTATTGGCAATATCTGTTGGCTTGGTATAGGAGGTATCATTGTGCAATAGCTCAGAGCAAATCTTGGTATTGCCATGGAGATTCTTTACATGACTATCGAAGGCCTTGTGGTTGTCTTTACTGTCTGCTGCAATTCTGTTTTCATATGTACCTTTAAAGGATTTGATGAGGGATCGCAACTTTTTGTTGAGGCTGATAAGGGAGTTTTTCCAGTCTTGGGACTTCGGGCCTCTTCAGAGCACCCCACAGATACTGTACTTGATGTATGTGTGGACTGTGGCTGGGCCATTCCAAAATGTTGACTGTCTTCTGATGAAGATATTTTTTTATGGATATTGATGTATAGTATGGGTCGGTGTTGTGTGGAAAGGTGTAAGTCCTCTCTATCTACAGCTTTCTAGCAGATACATGATGATTTTGTGAAAAAAGGAACTGGTATTTTGAACTGTTCCTTATCCCCTCCACCTTGGCTAGAGGCCCATGTCCATCTTATGAACAGCAACCCCAAAGCAGGACACTACCATCACCAAACTTCACCATGGGGATGGTATTCTTTTGGTGATGCACAGTGTTATTCTTGTGCCAAACAAACCTTTTGGTATTGTGGCCAAAAAGTGCAACCTTGGTCTCATTACATCATAACACATTTCCCCACATGCTATTGGGGGACTTGATGTATTTTTCCTGAGACATTCACCAGACCTGGATGTTGTTCGGTGTGTGAGAAGGCTTCCATCTTCCAAACCTTCTCCATAGGCCAGAAATGTGGAGAATATGGGAGATTGTTGTCACATGTAGTACACAACTAGTACTTGCCAGTGATTCCTGCAACTCCTGTAGTGTTGCTGTAGGTCTCCTGGCAGGCTCCCTGACCAGTTTGGGTCTTGTCTTTTCCACACATGTGGAGGGATGTCCAGTTCTTAGCAATGTCACTGTTGCCCCATATTTCCACCACCATTTGATAACTGTCTTCACTGTGTTCCATGGTATATGCAATGCTGTGGAAATGTGTGTGCACCCTTCTCTGGGCTGATACCTTTCACAAATGAGATCCCTTTGCTGCTTCATAAGCTGTATGCAAACTATGACTGTTGCTGTAGCAGGCAACCGAGTAAATTTAGGATAATCCTGGTAGGACAGGACTGTTATTTGCTGTTAATCAAAGAGTCTCTGTAAATGATGGCAGGTGTGTGCCCAAGGAGACGTAATCCTGTAATAATATTGAAAGCTGCTTCAGCCTGTGCACATGTATACATCTAGTTTCTTGTAAGATTTTTATGTCAGAATTGTTCTCCTAACAGATTTGTTTGTTTTATAATTGAATTGTACAAGTTATAAGTCACATGATAGGTTCGAAGGGTTTGGAAATGTGTTATTGTGCTCACATTTTTGTATTTCACAATATCCTGGCATTCTAATAGGTATGTGTACACCATTTATATGCACTGTATAACATTAATTTATAAAATATGTCCATAGTTTTGGGCCTTCGTACCCCCATTTTGTCAGTCTTTGTCCAGATTCTTGCAATGACTGGTTGTGAGGTATGCTACAGATATGTGACGTCTCCTGCAAATAGGCTCCTGTGATGACCACTGTGATGCAATGCAGTTAACACCACCACAAGTGAACATGCAGATATTGCAAAATAGCTGATAGTAACAGTTGTGTGCATGGTCACATGCATGACCTTAACATGCCTGTGGTATTGGTGAGCCACAACAGGAAAATCCCATACTCACCGTCTTCAGGCTGCTGTCTTACATGCTGACCAGAGGAACCTATGAAGTTGTGGGGAGAGGTATTGTCAGCAGACTCACATTTGGCATTGGTACAAGATGAATGCTATGTGTCTGCACAGGTACAGTACAAGCTATGATAGTACAAAATTTGCTGTCCCTCACCATAGATGTGCAATCGTGTGCATTACTAAACCCCACCCACAAATGCAGTTTGAACTGACATATGCATCTAGATACTCTATTGAAGACAGTATGACTGATACATGAATAAATTGATGTGCACTGTGGCCTTACCTGGATGCTCCTCGCCTGTTGCCTGCATGCCACCCACCTCCACGACTGGTGTTTTATGTGTTGGGTGTTGTGTGGGGGCTGCCCCAAGGTTGGCGCCTCTGTTGCCATAAGTGGGGCCTGTCTGGATGGACTCCCACCCGTAGCAGTATGGTCCCTGGTCACAGCATCAGCCCTTTGCCAGGCACGACATATCGGGTCAGTTGCCCGATGCCTGACCTGATCGTATGTGCGGCTATGGTGGCCCAAGCAGTTCACTCTGTGGACAAGATCATCCCACAGGGCAGTCCACTCCTGCAGATTTTGTCAGCTCCGGCCAAACAGCACTGCATGGTGCTGTATTATTGCTTCTGTAATAGCTGCAGTCTCCTCTGCAGTGTATGCCGGCTGATGCTGCATGCCACCTGGAAGACGCAAACAGGGAAACACATCACAGGACCTCAGACATTGCCCAGAGTTATTTACAGAGCCAGCACATCAATATTGCCTATCATTAGCCACCACTTACAACCACATCATACCCCTGTCATCTATCAGCACAGTATGAATCTGCACTGAACTCCTGGTGCTGATGTGTCATGTTCCCCCCAATGAGGGCTAATACATTGCATAAACCACCATTCATCATTCACGTTTGTGCAGAGGGATGACAGTGGCCATCTTCCTTGCAGGTGGGATGTCAATGGTGCTCAGGCTTTGCTTGCATACAGTGTGTAATGGAGCTGGAAGCATATGCCTGAGTTCATCTAGGATGCAGACAGGAATGTTCTCAAGTCCCATGGAGACTTGCTTTTGTTAACGTTGATTAGGCTGTATGCACCTGCTCCCTGATTATGAGGGGAGCAGTGCGGGTGCTGTGCATATCCACCTACACTGATGGTGAGCTGGGGGGGTGATGTTTGCCCTAAACCTGTCTGCAGCAGTTTGGCTATAGCTATGGTGTGTGTGTGTGTGTGTGTGTGTGTGTGTGTGTGTGTGTGTGTGTGTGTGTGTGTGTGTGTGTGTGTGTGTGTGTGTGTGTGTGTGTGTGGTGTGATTGACAACCATTACAGGGCGGGTTGGGTTGTTGCCTCTGAGATTGCAGGCATATGTGAAGATGGCCTTGTGATTTCCCTTGGTTGATGTGTCCAATTTGTACTCATAGTTAGCCTTACAGTAATCCACCTGTGACCTTATATGCTCATTCCCCTTTCACGAAGAATTGTTGAGTATTTTTGACCGTAGTGGTTTTGAAGTCATGAAAGCCCTGATTAACGAAAATGAAAGGATTATGGGGCAAGTATTTCAGGAGATAGAATACATTAATGAAGTAGTGACCAATGATCTTATGTTTTCTGTTGAAAATGAGAAGAGAAAATATTTTATTATTAAGCAACAGGTGGAAGAAAAATGTCATGTTATTTTTAAAAGGAAGTGTGGCAAAATAGATAGGGATTTGAGGGATTACAGACAGAAAAAAGCATACCTGTACCCTAAGAATGACAAATTTGGTCGAAAAAATAATTTTTTTGATAAATCTGGACCACAACACAGTACTTATTCCTTTTCTTTTCCACCAGGGGGGACACAATGCCTGGGACTCTATGGATCATAGAGCGATGTACAGTGATTCAGGGATGGGGGAACATCAGGATTTAAACCATACTGAATTCCCTGAACTTAGGAGATCAGATAGGTTAAGGCACAACTCTGTCGCGGTATTTTTACAGGGGTCCCCAAAATGTACGAGATAAATAAGAGTGGTAGCCAGGAAGGGGGACTAGCCAACATGTTGGACCAATGGAGTACAGGGAATATTACTGTGGATGGACCATGTCACACCCTACATGACTTTAAAATTTACAATTACAGTAGTGAGGAGATTGACAGGAAACATTTTCTTTTATTTCAAAACGTTTTAAATTCATCCCTCTACAAGGGGTAATTTAGTGGACAGCTTAATAGACTTGGAGGATTTTCTAATGGAAAAGAATTTAGATATTATGTTTCAGGGCAACAGGATGGTGGTACTAATAGTGGTATTAGAGACCACAAAAAAAGTACCTATAATCCCCTATACACCCCAGCTAAAAATTTTGAAGGAGGTCAAGAAGAAATCAGGAATGTTTATAGGGGTGGATGGCATGGTAAATTTAACATGACTAGAGAAGAAAAAAATACTTCTCAAATCCATTCAAGAAAATAGATACCTGAGGGTGATGCAACCCAATAAAAGGTGGAGGGTGATCTTCATGGACAGTATTTTGTATTCCAGTAAGATGATGGATATGCTTAATGATACCAATAGGTATGTTAGGGTATCCAAGAATGAGATAACTTAGCATACCGTAAGATTGATTTGGTTTTATAGGACATGCTGAATGACAATTTTATAAACCAGGACACTTTTAAGTATCTCAGTGTGGACAGACCCCGTGATCCCTGCTATTTTCGGGATACCCAAGGTACATAAAAGTGTGGAGGCATACCGTACAAGGAAAAATTGTTGGCAAATTTGGTTTAAAAGTATTGTGTGGGGGCTGCCCCAAGGTTGGCTCCTCTGTTGCCATAAGTGGGGCCTGTCTGGCTGGACTCCCACCTATAGCAGTATGGTCCCTGGTCACAGCAGTAGCCCTTTGCCAGGCACAACATATCAGGTCAGTTGCCCAATGCCTGACCTGATCGTATGTGCGGCTATGGTGGCCCAAGCAGTTCACTCTGTGGACAAGATCATCCCACAGGGCAGTCCACTCCTGCAGATTTTGTCAGCTCCGGCCAAACAGCACTGCATGGTGCTGTATTATTGCTTCTGTAATAGCTGCAGTCTCCTCTGCAGTGTATGCCGGCTGATGCTGCATGCCACCTGGAAGACGCAACAGGGAAACACATCACAAAACCTCAGACATTGCCCAGAGTTATTTACAAAGCCAGCACATCAATATTGCCTATCATTAGCCACCACTTACAACCACATCATACCCTTGTCATCTGTCAGCACAGTATGAATCTGCATTGAACTCCTGGTACTGATGTGTCATATTCCCCCCAATGAGGGCTAATACATTGCATAAACCACCATTCATCATTCATGTTTGTGCAGAGGGGATGACAGTGGCCATCTTCCTTGCAGGTGGGATGTCAATGGTGCTCAGGCTTTGCTTGCATACAGTGTGTAATGGAGCTGGAAGCATATGCCTGAGTTCATGTAGGATGCAGACAGGAATGTTCTCAAGCCCCATGGAGACTTGCTTTTGTTAACTTTGATTAGGCTGTATGCACCTGCTCCCTCATGATGAGGGAAGGAGTGCGGGTGCTGTGCATATCCACCTACACTGATGGTGAGCTGGGGGGGTAATGTTTGCCCTAAACCTGTCTGCAGTAGGTTGGCTATAGCTATGGTGTGTGTGTGTGTGTGTGTGTGTGTGTGTGTGTGTGTGTGTGTGTGTGTGTGTGTGTGTGTGTGTGTGTGTGTGTGTGTGTGTGTGTGTGTGTGTGTGTGTGTGTGTGTGTGTGTGTGTGTGTGTGTGTGTGTGTGTGTGTGTGTGTGTGTGTGTGTGGTGTGACTGACAACCATTACAGGGCGGGTTGGGTTGTTGCCTCTGAGATTGCAGGTATATGTGAAGACGGTCTTGTGATTGCCCTTGGTTGATGTGTCCAATTTGTACTCATAGTTAGCCTTACAGTAATCCACCTGTGACCTTATATGCTCATTCAGACAAAGGTTGACCTGCTACCAAGTTGGTGCCTGCTCCTACTCTGACCTGTACAGCTGACATAGCAACCAATTATGTGGTTTGTGTATTGCCGCTGTCCAGCAAAGGAGATTACTCTACTTTTGTGGACACAGGTTTTACAAGTAAGGTACTGCTGAGTCCATACAGCTATGTCAGTGGTTAGGTGGTTATATGGCTGCTTTTAGTAGGCATGGACATGAGGTCATAACACAGTTGGACACCTCTGAAATTTCAACCTGATAATCATGCTTATTCTATTACCCATGTCTGTGTCAGGGCAATGCAACAACCAGTAGCTGCAGAAATCTAACTCTGTTGGATGCACAGAAACTGAGATTACACAAATGTAAATGTACAGTTTATTTACCTGACATTTTGCATCCCATGGCTGTTGTTATGAGGCAGCTAGGTACACCTACTCATACATATATGTGCACAGGTAATACCTGATATATATTTCTGTTCTATGTCAGTATGACACACTGTATTTATACTCTTGCTGCTTAGTCATTCCTGTCAACCTGTTAGAACAGGACATCTGGAGGATGCCACACATACTTGGGGGGCGATGGGCCAAAATTTGTGATGCTTTTTTAATATTGCTATAAAACACTTAAGTCCTTTGATAGCACAGTAGCCTTTACATTCACAGACATTCCCTGGAGGATGTCCAACACTCATATGGCAAGAAGAGAGGAGAAAGGCTAGGTGTGTGTTGCCTGATATGATGGACAGAAGGAAGGTTGATATATTGTGTGTGCAAGAGACCAGCAGGAAGGGGCATACGGTTAGCTGTATCGGAGTTGGGTCCAAATAGTTCTATCATGGTGTGAATGGGAGGAGAAATGGTGTAGGGGTTATCCTGAAATAACAGTATGGCAAGTGTATTTTTGGAGGTGAAAAGAGTGTCGGATAGAGTGATGTTAATGAATCTGGAAATTGATGATGTAATGATGACTTGTTGTTAGCGCATATGCTCCACTAGTTGTGTGTGCAATGGATGAGATAGAAAAATCTTGGAGAAGTTGGATGAAGTGGTGATGACTGTACCCAAGGGTGAGAGAGTGTTTATTGGAACAGATTTCAATGGGCATGTTGGTGAAGGGAACAGAGGGGGTGTGGAAGTGATGGGTAGGTATGCTGTTAAGCAAAGGAATGCAGAAGGTGAGATACTGGTGGAGTTTGCAAAAAGGATGGGCATGGCTGTGGCAAATACATATTTTAACAACACAGAGGAACATAGGGTGACATACAAGAGTGGAGAAAGATGCACACAGTTGAATTATCTCCTATGCAGGAGGCCCTGTTTGAAGGAGATTGGAGACTGTACATTAGTGACAGGGGAAAGTGTAGTTAGTCAGCATAGAAGGTTTGTCTTTGGGATGATGTGGGTGATCAAGAAGAGGATATGGAGTGTGAGTGCAGCACCCAGGATTAAATGGTGGAAACTGAAAAAGGGGTGATTGTGAGGTTGAGTTCAGGGAATAGTTAAGACAGGCAGTGGGTGGCAGTGAAGAGCTGCCAAATATCTGGGTAACTAAAGCACAGCTAGAAAGGGAGATGACAAGAAAGGTGCTTGGTGTGACATCTGGATAGAGGAAAGAGGACAAGGAGACCTGGTGGTGGAATGAGGAAGTACAGGGGAGTAAACAGCGAAAGAGATTGGTGAAGAAGAAGTGGGATTGTCAGAGAGATGAAGAAAGTAGACAGGAGAATAAGGAGATGAGGTGCATGGCAAAGAGAGAGGTGGCAAAGGCTAAGGTTGAGGTGTATGAAGGGTTGTATGAAAGGTTGGACACTAAGGATGGAGAATAGGACCTGTACCGATTGGCTAGACAGAGGGACCGAGCTAGGAAGGATGTGCAGCAGATAAGCGTGATAAAGGATAATGAGGGAAACGTACTCACAAACAAGGAGAGTGTGTTGAGCAGATAGAAAGAATACTTTGAGGGGCTGTTGAATGAAAAGAATGAGAGAGAGAGTAGTTTGGATGATGTGGGGTATGGTGAATCAGGAAGTGCAACGGATTAGCAAGGAGGAAGTAAGTATAGCTATGAAGGGGATTAAGCATGGAAAGGCTGTTGGTCCAGATCACATACCTGTGGAAGCATGGAGGTGTTTAGGAAAAATGGCAATGGTCTTTGTAACCAGATTGTTTAATATAATCTTGGAAAGTGAGAGGATGTGTGAGTAGTGGAGAAAAAGTGTTTGAGTACCGATTATAAGAATAAGGGTGATGTGCAGAGCTGTAATAACTACAGAGGGATAACACTGATCAGTCACAGCATGAAGTTATTGGAAAGAGTAGTGGAAGCTGGGTTAAGAAGGGAGGTGAGGATTAGTGATCAACAGTATGGTTTCATGCCAGGAAACAGCAGCACAGATGTGATGTTTGCTCTGAGAGTGTTGATGGAAAAGTACGGAGAAGGTCAAAAGGAGTTGCATTGTGTCTTTATGGACTTAGAGAAAGCATATGACAGGGTGCCCAGACAGGAGTTGTGGTATTATATGAGGAAGTCAGGAGTGGTGGAGGAATTTGTAAGAGTGCTACAGGATATGTACAAGGGTAGTGTGACAGCGGTGAGTTCTGCTGTGGGAGTGACAGGTGCATTTATGGTGGAGGAAGAATTACATCAGGGTTCAGCTCTAAGCCCTTTTTTATTTGCAGTGGTGATGGACAGGTTGACAGACAAGATCAGACAGGAGTTCCTGTTGACTGGGATGTTTGCAGATGACATTGTGATCTGTAGTGAGAGTAGGGAACAGGTTGAGGAGATTGATCCTTTGAAGGCGAAAGGCCGAGGTACCAGATCGTAATAAATGGAGAAGAAAGAAATTTATTGGTTCTAGCGTTGGTTTGTGTTTTCTTGAATATTGATTGCTTTTTGGACTGTGTTTGGAAATAGGTTGAGGAGACCCTGGAGAGGTGGAGATATGCTCTAGAGAGAAGAGAAATGATGGTCAGTAGGACTAAGACAGAATATATGTGTGAGAATGAGAGGGAGGATAGAGAATGGTGATGATGTAGGGAGTAGAGTTTGCAAAGGTGGTTGAGTTTAAATACTTGGGATCAACAGTTCAGAGTAATGAAAACTGTGGGGCAGGGGTGAAGAAGAGAGTATAGGCAGGATGGGGAGGGTGGATAAGAGTGTTAGGAGTGATTTGTGACAGATGAGTACCATTAAGAGTGAGAGGGAAGGTTTGCAAGATGGTAGTGAGACCAGCTATGTTATATGTGTTGGAGACAGTGGCACTGACAATAAGGCAGGAGTCAGAGCTGGATGTGGCAGAGTTAAAGATGTTAAGATTTACACTGGGTGTGACAAGGGTGGACAGGATTAGGGATATGTATGTTAGAGGGTCTGCCCAGGTTGGATGGTTTGGAGACAAAGCCAGAGAGTAGCGGGATTATTTTGGTTTGGACATGTGCTGAGGAGGGATGCTGAGTATATTTGGAAAAGTATGGTAAGGATGAAGCTGCCAGGTAAGAGGAAAAAAGGAAGGCCTAAGATAAGGTGTATGGATGTAGTGACAGAGAACATGCAGGTGGTTGGTGTGACAGAGCAAGATGCAGAGAACAGTAGGAAATGGAGACAGATGATCTGCTGTGGAGACCCCTAACAGGAACAGCCAAAAGAAAGGGAAGGAGATGTTGTAATGTCAGTCTTCACAGGTTGCCAATTATTTGCCAGACATAATACAACTCTGTGAGTAAATGACTACAAATATGAGGCACACATATGGTTAGTGTGCATAACACTGGACAATTGAATAGTATGAGCTCAGTATATCACATGCAGGTCAACACACATCTGCAACAGTATTTCCCTATGCAAATACCCTGTATAGATCTCTCACATTTCTGAGACAAACGTATATCAAAGCTGTATTCACAATTAACATATGGATATCTACTGGCCTAGCAGTATCACAATCAGTATTGTTCAACACACACTCCAGTAGTAGTCATATGTGAGCCATTCTTTCCTGGGGTGACTCAGGGGCCTGAGCTGTGATTTATGTCACTGCAGACAGACCCAGTTGCCGTCGCCATAGGTTCTAATCAGCAATATATCAGTACAGCAAGTCTTGTTGAGACATATTTGTTGAACTTCCTATTTCCCATTATTACATACACCCTACTGCATTCCATTACATGCTTACTTGTTTGACATACCTTTTTTTCCAAGTGTGGTTGGCTTTATTCCAATATGTGTAGCTTGTTTTTTTTTTTGTCTGTGTGTCTCTCTTTCTCTCACCCAGATGTAGGGTATATATCTGCTTTGCATAGGCAGCAGCTTGCCTTTTGTAGGTAATGCTCATGAGCAGCTGATGGCCTGTGCACCAGTTGGTGTCCCACACTTGCTAATTGCATGTGGAACAGCTGTGGTGTTATTCCTATACCCAATGGCATGGCAACACACTCCTATAATTGAGTACTTCATGTGGGCATTGCCCCTTTTCCTTGTCTGTGAGGAGGACTTCATGGAGATGTGTGAACAACAGCATCATAGAGGGTAGTTGGAAATACCTCTTACAATGAAAACTGGGGAGACAGCCCAACAAACTGGGGAATAATGTTACAGACATAAGGACAGAATGTAAGTATTGCTGTTATACAGTTGAATTAATGTTAGTTTAACAGGGTTTGTGTGGACATGGCTTTTTGCATGATTTTAAGTCTGACAGTGTTATGTGGTTGACATAACTCTCAACTATAGGGCAATCCACAATGGCCAAGATGTTGAACTCTCATGTTTGGTGTGTTCCTCAGACATTTTTTGTCTTTGTAAAATCGGCAGCATACTGTGGGGATTGCAGTCAGTAAATGGTATCATCCAGTTGTGTTTCTGACTTCATATCCCTCAGAAAAAAATATGTTACAACAAACTCTGTTACACCAGCAACTGTCTCAGTTTGTAACAGCAATATTTCACATATGCCCATCTTTTTGGGCCTCTGCCCCCCCCCCAAGTATGGCAGGCTTTGTCCACATGTCATGCAGTAAGAAGGTGATAGGTAGGGTATATCATTATTTTAGTGCCTTCATTCCTGATACTATCCCAGTGATGTATCAGACTGACACACATGTTATGTGTAACAGGCCTTATATATGAGGACAAAGCCTAGACATTCTGAGGGACTCTGAACAGTTGAGAGGTTTGTGTATTTATGGTGATTGTTGACAGACTGTCTGGATTGTGTAGCAGTGTACTGTGTTAGTGTTATTTGGCCTGTGTAGGGAGGGGGAGTAGATGTATGTGTTATGGCTCCTTTTCTATCTGCCTGTGCATGCTGCTCCAGTTTCTGGTGGTCTATCGGCTGTATATGTTTGCATGGGCAGACTGAGACATGTCCCATACCTCAGTCAGGCTTCATACTACACCATTATTACACTGTGTATTGGGCCAGTATATGCAGGGGTAGTGTATGAGTGGCAAACATGTTGAGATGTTTTTGTTCACACAGTCCTTATACTGTACTGTTCATTTGGTTTACCGGTATATCACTGTGACTGTGGTGGAATTGGTTATGGGTATGCACTTTCACACTGGTGTCTGTTTTTCAGTGCTGTTACATCCCTGTAGTGTCTGATATATTTGCAAATACATGTGTAATTCCCCATAGCGGATTTGGGTTAGTGTTGTGTCAGTCTGACTGTAGATTGGACAGTGCTTGGTGACATGCTTAACAGCTGACTGTAGTTGCCCTAATGTGATGTTATGTCCAGATATTTGTAGGAGTTGCCTGGCCCCCATAAGTCTTGTGTATTTTGGACACATCAGCGGGATGATGTGAGGATTTCAGTCACTAACTAATGAGAAGTAATTGAGTGTTGGACTTGTGCTATTTCAGTCAATATATGTTAGGGCAAACAGGACGGTGTTACTGCAGTAACTGTGTCAGCTTATCTACTACAGTATTTCAGATATGTCCCTATTTTCATGGCTTTCTCCCCCCACTTTATTAGGCTTGGTCCAAATTCATTGCACTAAGGGGTTCTGAGCCTATGTCTCAACTGGCCGGATTGTTGTAGAATCTCCAGGTTTATTGCTCATATTTCTTGTCTGTTCCACAGATTCATTATTTTTATTTCCCTGGTAAATCACTATGATGATCTGAGGATTTCAGACAGTAAATGATGACATACATTTCAGTTTCAGAACTCACATCCTTCAGAACATGTATGCTGAAACAAACCCTGTCACTCTGGCAACATTCTACCTTTATAAGAGCAATATTTAAAAGATATCCCTAGTTTTGGCCCATTGACCCCCAATTTGGACAGCCTTTGGCCAGATTCCTTGCACTAAGAGGTTGAGAGGTGTGGTTCTGAGGTACGACTCCACTACATGTTATGAACATATATATATATATATATATATATATATATATATATATATATATATATATATATATGTATATATATACGTATATATATATGTATATATATATATATATATATATATATTTTTTTTTTAATATATATGTGTGTGTGTGTATATATATATATATATATATATATATATATATATATATATATATATATATATATATATATATATATATATATATATATAGATAGATAGATAGATATATGTATGTATACATATATGTTATATGTATATCTCTATTTATATTATGTATATATTTTCCATATATATGCATTTCCATACATATATACATGTGTATATGTATATATACAAAACCTGACTGATTCTACGGAATCTTTTTGCCTACTGTTGAATGACTCTACTGCATGATATGTTTGAAAAAGCATTAGCAATCCTTATAACTCAAATGGTGTAGTAGTACATTGCAATGACTATGGTGTATAGGGCCCTGGGTTCACGACTTGGCAGGGCTGATTATTTTGTTGCTAGGCAGAACAGTGGCTGAGGGAAACAGAGTGCTTAAAGCAGTTTAAGCAGTTGTAAGTGGGTTTGCATGGGTTTGCAAGACGCTAAGCGATGCCAACACAAGGTTAAACATACAGATGCTTAATTTGTGTTGGCTTCACTTAGCATTATGCAAACTCGCTTACTACTACTTACTCACGCTTACACCCACCCTAATTTCTTTAAAAAAAAAGAAAAAGGGGTGATAGGAAAGTGGTGAAAAAGGGGCACACAGAGGGAAAAACAATATGAAAGATCGCTAGAAATGTTCAGGATGGGTGCAGGGAAGGTTCATATCTGTCCATTTCTTATACAGCAACAGCTGTGCATTTGTACAGAATTTGGAGGTGAATTTGGACACAAACCTTAGAGAGAGGGGTGCGAACAACAGAAATGTGTTGTCAAGCCAATTGGATCGGATTACATGTGTCCAGTGGACATGTGTACAAAATGGACAGCTATGTATGGGGTGATATTTTTTTTTTTTTTGGGACAGATGATTTTTCTTTTTTTTAAGGTGAGAGTGGGATGTTGGGGAAGGATTGTAGGTATGTTGGGGAGGTAAGTTGGGTAGGGAGACAGACAAGACAAACAAGACAACAGACAGGGCTGGTATATGACACATGATGGGGGTAAACACATTTGATGGGGAGGGTGGTTGGGAATCTGAAGCCATGGGCCCCCATATGGTTACAGTGGGACTGAGATCCCCATCCATGGGCAGTCACTACTGCACCTTCACGGCTCCAAAAGTGGCTGTGCTAGGGGCTGGGCAGGAGGGGTGACCTGCCTCTCAAGGTGCACCAGGTGGCCCTCAATCTGGTGCAGCTGCTCTCCAAACTCAGATCAAAGGGTGCTGCACACCAAACCCTGAACTTGATTTTGAGTGATGGACTCCTGTCCACGCCCACTCCCGGGGGGGGACGGGCCCTGTCCCAGACATGCTGGGGCTCGGTGCCATGACCAGATGAGGTGGGACAGGTGGATCTGCCTTCCCAAATGTGCTATGGTGTTAAGGGTTTACATAATATGTTAGTTAGTCATGAACATCACATTTCAAGATTAGTTATAACAGCATGCGTGAGTGTTCCAATTAACCCCATAACACAGATTTGATGCAGTTGCATAGCAAGCAGAACACATGCATAAATGGAACAACAGTATGTATTGTAACAGCATGCCAGCAACATTGACAGCAACAGGCCACCAACAATGGTATTTGAACAAGATAACATGCAAGCAATCAAACATAATAACAATAATATAATACAAGTCCCAACATTGGAGCACAACATACCCGTAGTATATGAGCAATAATTATTGATGTCGATGGTGGGGGGGGAGACAGAAAATTCATTAATAACTGTTTATGGTTCTATTTTCTACAAAAGTACTGCTCAGTACTCTATGGGACTGCCCTCACTTTACATATACCTATGGCCATAGCTTCTGTAGTACAAACATACCTATTAAACTGTCAGCCTGTAATGGTATGAGGCAAACTGTGACAACTCTGGGTACATGACTAGAGGGGACTCGTACATGCCAGGGTTACATATTTGGCACAAGAGTGGTACCCTGGACTGCTGTTATGCGAGTATGCTACAGGTATACTTAAACTAGTTTCCTATCTGCATCCAGAATTATTTGCAGCAGTAACAACTAGCTGTGACAGCGTGACACTTGAGAGGCATGTATCAGAAACATACCTGTCAACCTCTTGGAGCATGAGATCTGGACATAGCCATACATACAAATGGAACAAACATCCATGCATATGGACAATTTTAGATATTGCTCTTACAAACTTAGAAAGGTGATAAAATTACAGGTATTGCATTTGCATGGCTTTTCTGATGGATATGACTTATCATTATTTTCTAACTTCAGTCTATAATGGTTTGCCACTGATTTGCCATGACACCACTAGTTTATGTAACATGGACTACAAATCTGAGACAAATATCTGGACATTCAGTGAATATCTGAACAGTTGAGAGGTATGATTCGGGAAGAGTGCATATTGTATGTACCTACCCTGCTGTCATTTGCAGGCATGTGGTGTGAAAATTGAACAGTTGTAGAAGTTTATTAGTATACCCTTCATACAGCTACTGGCAACATTTACTTACCTGTAAAACCTGTGGGGAAAATATCTGTTAACAATAGCTGACTGTTTTTACATTTATTCCTGATTCCTTGTGTGTAGATATGCAGACATCTTAGTACCACTCCATGGATTCAAACCGTGTGTGGGTGTGCAAAAGTAATGACTAAGCTACATCTCATCACACTGAGCTACTGAAGAACTGCTGTTGCTTGTTTCAATTGTTTCTGCCTAATAGTCTCTTAGTTAGACAGTCTAAACTTGTAATTCTGTGATGCATGCTTAACAGATAGTTATTGTACTGTGCATTACTCGTTTGGATTGCTACAACCTGGAAAGCAAAGGTTAACACAAGGCAATGTTGATGGTACACACATTGATACTTGACATATTACTATTCAGGGTTCAGAGCTTAGTGCAGTATATATTTCACATTTCCTTTATATCTCATTTTACAGCTACACCATCTATGGTTTCTTCTAACAGTTTGTTCACAGATGCACCTCAGTTAATGCATGCTGTCACAGACATATTTGCTGTGAAGAACCTGTATACATTCTATATATATCTACAACAACATACCAGAATAAACACAACAGTTTTTTTAATGGTCTTTATTGGACTTAAATATTTATCAGTCGTACTTTTTTATTTATTCAGTTCACAAAGTAACAGCATAACTACTAGCAGTAAACAATGCACTCCTTTTTAGCTATTCTAACCAAATACTGCAAAATAGATTTGTACTCACCAGCCTGTTGGCGCAGCCTCAGCAGTTTGTCACCATGGGTTTCCACATTACTAGCCCTCTCTGCTGCAGCTGTAGGGGAGAAAAACAAACATGCATACCTGTCTATCACATTCTCAGGTTAGTGTTTGCTACAAACTACTTGATAGTGATACTTACATACTACTGGAGCATTCTGGGCCCATCATCTTTGATCCACTGGTCCAAGATTGTGCTCTTCCGATGCTTTAGGTTGGCATAGAGGTGCCGTACCTGCTCACCAGTCTGGGATGCCAGTAGCACTGGTGAGGTCATGTGTGAGACAGTCCCAGGCCTCCACTTTGTATTGGAAACCCAGGTACTGGCCCTGCAGCAGTCTCTCCTCATGGTTTTTAACAAGGAGTCCAGCCATGACCCTGGACTCCGAATGCTCCAGTGTTGCACCCAAAAGTGCGCTCCCTCTCCAACAACAGCCATTGTATCTGCACAGATGGACTATAACAGATTATGGCTGTATTTCCACCTGCGCCATTTAAATAGTGCGATATTCCTGCCCTTAGCTGTCATTGGACCATTTTGAAAAGGTTAAGCTCCGCTAAGCAGTGCGCAAACCCACTGAGCCGGTTTTAACACTGCTTAAAGGAGAAGTTGTTGAGTAGTGTTTAACTGTGCACAAATCCACTTAGCTTAGCAATCACATCTTAGTAATGGTTACACTTGCTAAGCATAGCTTAGCATTGCTAACCATAGCTTAGCATTGCTAACCATTGCTCACTTTTAATTTTTTAAATATATCAGAGGACTGATTTCATTTAAGTGTATATCATATACTTTACATGACATCGCTCTATGTGCTTTCCTTACATTGGCAAGGGGTGTGACTATACTGTATGGGGCACTTGTGTGTATATGGGTGGTTTCACATTATATGGACTCACACTTACATTGTACACCAGCTACACTACCCTGATTGACAAAAACAGTTGCTACATAATTTAACACTACTTTCCCAAAGAAAAATACGTTGCCTGTTTTGGTACTCGACCCATGAACACCTGCATATAAAGCCAGGACTCTAACCACTGCACTATCTCAGCTTGAAACTTTTACCTGTGAATTTGTATTTATGTCATATAGGATGTTTAAGCTATGGTAAGCGGTGGGCCATAATGTACACACCCACTTAGCTATTCTTAAACATTCTTTAGCCTAGAAAAAAATATAATATTATTATTATTATATTATGTTATATAAATGAGTATAGTGGTGTTCTGATGTCATTAAGGACTGCAATCAGGAAATAAGAGCATTCATTCAGCTTTCAGGCTTCTATCCTTCAGAGACTGCTGCTAATACATATCCTGTTTTCGATCAACTTTCTAAGTATCTGAGGGCAATTTTTCAGAGGTGTTCCTATTTTATTGCTTTTTCCCCCATTATTTGTGCCTTTGTCCACATGGACAACTGTCAGGGAATATTGGCATACATTTGCTTTCAGACCTCTATCCTTCGGTAGTTCATGCTAATGCATGACCTGTTTTCTATCAACTTTCTAAGTTTGTGGGGCAATATGTATGTTGTGTCCCTTTTGAGATATTTACCCCAATTATTTGTGCATTGGCACACATTTCCTGCTTTAGTAGGTTGCAGAGGTGTCATATGGCACTTTTACAATGCAGGGGGTATATTACAGAACCTGTCACACAACCCATGCATTGCTTTCCTGATGCTGTGTTTATTTCAGTGCCTGCAGACACTGAAATGATCATTTATTTCATTTCAGTGTCCGCAGACACTGAAATACTGGCATAATATTAGAGCAATTCTCTAATAGTATGTCAGATCCTATTAGAAAGTGCCATACTGCACTTTCTGAGTGCAGGGGGCGTATTCAATGTCTGTGCACTACTTGAACATGCCCTCTGCACTCATTCATGGTTTGTGTCCGTTTAAATTGAAAAGCAGCGCACCTTCATGAATATGCAAGGCACGCTGCTCTGCTACACAGACACGAACCACTCCATGCAAGAATAGTGCTATTCTTGCACAGAATTTATTGAATTGCAGGGAATGACTTAATAAGATAGCTTAAAATCAGAATAATGATGGACTTAGTTATAGTTGTCTTTTCTACCTTTTCACTTTTCTCTGAGTTTCTGTGAATGTAGAGCTGGTACATATGTTGGTGTGTGTGTGTGTGTGTGTGTGTGTGTGTGTGTGTGTGTGTGTGGGTGTGTGTGTGTGTGTGTGTGTGTGTGTGTGTGTGTGTGTGTGTGTGTGTGTGCGTGTGTGCATATAATAGCTGGGTAACTACAGCAGCGCTATTAAGGGAGATGGCTAGAAAAGTGCTTGGTGTGACATCTGGAAAGAGGAAGGAGGACAAGGAGACCTGGTGGTGGAATGAGGGAGTACAGGAGAGTATACAGAGAAAGAGGCTGGCGAAGAAGAAGTGGGATTGTCAGAGAGATGAAGAAAGTAGACAGGAGTATAAAGAGATGAGGTGCATGACAAAGAGAGAGGTGGTGAAGGCTAAGGATAAGGCGTATGAAGAGTTGTATGAAAGGTTGGACAGTAAGGAGGGAGAAAAAGGACCTGTACCGACTGGCTAGACAGAGAGACCGAGCTAGTAAAGATGTGCAGCAGGTAGGGATGATAAATGATAATGAGGGAAACATGCTCACAAGTGAGGAGAGTGTGTTGAGCAGATGGAAAGAGTACTTTGAGGGGCTGATGAATGAAGAGAATGAGAGGAAGAGAAGGTTGGATGATGTGCGGATAGTGAATCATGAAGTGCAGTGGACTAGTAAGGAGGAAGTAAGGATAGCTATGAAGAGGATGAAGAATGGAAAGGCTGTTGGTCCAGATAACATACCTGTGGAAGCATGGA
The DNA here is from genome assembly GCF_019279795.1 of Protopterus annectens. Taxonomy (NCBI): domain Eukaryota; kingdom Metazoa; phylum Chordata; order Ceratodontiformes; family Protopteridae; genus Protopterus; species Protopterus annectens. Next base: position 977,834,055 of record NC_056745.1, read on the forward strand.
GGTGTTTAGGTGAAATGGCAGTGGCGTTTTTAATTAGATTGTTTAATGAAATCTTGGAAAGTGAGAGGATGCCTAAGGAATGGAGAAAAAGTGTTTTGGTACCGATTTTTAAGAATAAGGGTGATGTGCAGAGCTGTAGTAACTACAGAGGGATTAAATTTATCAGTCACAGCATGAAGTTATGGGAAAAAGTAGTGGAAGCTAGGTTAAGAAGGGAGGTGATGATTAGTGAGCAGAAGTATGGTTTCATGCCAGGAAAGAGCACTACAGATGCGATATTTGCTCTGAGAGTGTTGATGGAGAAGTACAGAGAAGGTCAGAAGGAATTGCATTGTGTCTTTGTGGACTTAAAGAAAGCATATGACAGGGTGCCTAGAGAGGAGTTGTAGTATTGTATGAGGAAGTCGCGAGTGTCAGAGAACTGCTCTGCAATTTGTAGCATGTTACAGGCCACCCTCTCAAACTCAGGAACCTCACATGGCCTTCCTGAAAACATTGGAGGGGATAAATGTATCTCCAAACACCATCATACTAGGTGACTTCAACTACCCTAATATAGACTGGGAACACTACTCAAGCCCGAACACTCTAACCCAAAGATTCCTGGAGTTCATAAACTCAAATGCCATGGAACAACTAGTCACCATCCCCACAAGAGGTGAAAACATACTTGATCTCATCATCACGAACATGGGATCAAAATGTTCAACACCGAAGTATACCCCTCACTGGTGAGATCAGATCATAAACTAATCTCGCTGGAGGTCCTCATCCCGCCCCCACCTGAAACAAAAGACAACAGTGAAAAACTTCTCAAAAGCCGATTTCACACTTCTAAAACTAGTGTAATCTCCTTTAAGGCCCCTGAGCCAGTGGTAAACATTACTCAAACCGCTGAATCACTTACAAATGCCTTCTACCAGCACTTACAGGACTGCATGGATCAGGCAATCCCAAACAAAACTAAGACTCTCTGTACCAAAGGCAAGCGCCCAGTCTGGTGGACCCCAGCCATAAACAAGCTCTACAACAAAAGGAGGAAGCTACTACAAGATAGAGCAAAATCCTTGAAAGGTAAGACACCTTTGATCATTATAAGTAAAACTAAGAGCTCTCATAAAATCATCCAAGGCAAATTTTGAGAGAAAAATCGCCAAGGACTCTAAAGACAATCATAAGGCCTTCTTTAGCTATGTTAGAAACCTAGGAGGAAACTCCCAGATATGCTCAGAATTAGTTCAAAATGATGTGAAAATTACTGAACCTACACACATTGCTAACATACTGGCTGACAGGTTCAGTGCAAACTTCTCCCCCAAAAGGAGAGATCGCTATTCCAGATGAATGTACGCCCCGAAACATCTCCAACGCCCAGGTGAGAACTGCCCTCACTTAGGCAAAAAACACAGCATGCATGGGACCGCATGGTGTCCCCGGCTGTGCTTCATGAACTCAACGAGGAATTAAACCCACAGTTAGGACAGCTGTTTAATCTTAGCCTCACCTCAGGATACGCACTCAAGGAGTGGCGACGGCGACTGTGGTCCCACTTCATAAGGGCGGTGCCTCCACAGACCCTGGAAATTACCGCCCCATTAGCTTGACAAGCCTTATCTGCAAAGCCATGGAGAGGATCATAATGGAACTCATAAATAAAGACATAGGGAACTTGCAGACTTTGGATCCAACCCAGTTTGGCTTTGTCAAAGGCAGATCCTGCCTCTTAAACTTGGTTGACTTTTTCGAGACAGTCACCAAGGCCATTGATGAGGAAAGGCAGTCCATACAGCCTACCTCGACCTGGCAAAGGCCTTCGACACAATACCCCACTCAGGTATCATCGAAAACTCATCAGCTTGAATGTAAACCCATACATCACAAGATGGGTTGCAAACTGGCTAAGCGACAGAACCCACAGGGTCAGAGTTGCTGGAGCCATGTCAGACTCAAAGCCTGTCACAAGTGGTGTCCCACAGGGCTCAGTCCTGGGTCCACTCTTGTTCGGCATCTACTTTTCTGAAGTACAAGCAAACACAGGAGGGTTATGGCTGACAAAGTTTGCAGATGACTGCAAACTGGGCCATAGTCGAAAACACATCTGACACAGATATCCTCCAGAAGGGCCTCACAGAAATGGATAACTGGTGCCAGAGCCATGGCCTGAAGTTAAACGCCAAAAATGCATAGTCATACCCTTCGGGAAAAACAAGGTTACCCCTAGCTACCATATAGGTGACAATCCACTGAGCACAGAAAAGTCATCAGGGATCTGGGGACCCAAGTTGACAGTAGTCTTCGTTTGACACTCATGTTGCTAAAGTAGTTAGGAAAACCTTCTATATCGCCCACCTGATCATGAAGGGATTCACATCTAGATCAAGGGAGGTCATCGTCCCCTGTACTCATCACTCATTAGACCTATGATTGAGTACAATGCCCGTTCGAATGTATCTGACCAGACACCTGATGCAGCTTGAAAGGCCCCAAAAGTTCCTCACCAAAAGGATAAAGGGTCTCAAAATATGTCTTATGCTGCCCGACTGAAAGAACTCCAGCTTTATTCAGTCTCATACCGCTTGCTCAGAGGTGACCTGTGCCTGACATATAAGGCCATGTCAAACCCAGATTTGATGAATATGCTTCACCTCAAAAATCTAGATCCCTCAGAACCACAAGGGTGGAGACTTAAACCTTGACACGGTTATAAATAGAACGTGCTGGAGGGACAGATTCATCACCCAGAGACTCCTATGCTGTGGAACAAAATCCCGGTACATGTGAGGCAGAGCACCTCGCTGGCCTTGTTCAAGAGGAATCTTGACCAATGGATGGGAGATCGCAGATATACCCCAGGGATTACTTCAGTGTCACTGCTTGACAGAGGCACAGAAAAATGATAGGCATAGTTTTTATTCAAACTAAAGGGGTGGCGAAAGCCACATAACTATGGGCTAGGCTTATAAATGCCCTTGGGCAGATAGCCTAGTATGAACCTATGAACCTATGAACCTAAGTATTTAAGAGTGGTACAGGATATGTACGAGGGTAGTGTGACAGCAGTGAGGTCTGCGGTGGGAGTGACAGATGAGTTTAAGGTGGAGGTGGGATTACATCAAGGATCAGCTCTGAGCCCTTTCTTATTTGCAGTGGTGATGGACAGGTTGACAGATGAGATTATACAGGAGGCCCCATGGACTATGATGTTTGCAGATGACATTGTGATCTGTAGGGAAAGTAGGGAACAGGTGGAGGAGACCCTGGAGAGGTGGAGATATACTCTAGAGAGAAGAGGAATGAAGGTCAGTAGGACTAAGACAGAATATATGTGTGTGAATGAGAGGAAGGATAGAGCAATGGTGAGGATGAAGGGAGTAGAGTTGGTAAAGGTGGATGAGTTTAAGTACTTGGGCTCAACAGTTCAGAGTAATGGTGAGTGTGGAAGAGAGGTGAAGAAGAGAGTAAAGACAGAGTGGAATGGGTGGAGAAGAGTGTCAGGAATGATTTGTGATAGATGTGTACTAGCAAGAGTGAAAGGGAAGGTCTACAAGAGGGTAGTGAGACCAGCTATGTTATATGGGTTGGAGACAGTGGCATTGACAAAAAGGCAGGAGTCAGAGCTGGATGTGGCAGAGTTAAAGATGTTAAGATTTGCACTGGGTTTGACAAGGGTGGACAGGATTAGGAATAAGTATATTAGAGGGGCAGCCCAGGTTGGAAGGTTTGGAGACAAAGCCAGAGAGGCAAGATTACGTTGGTTGGACATGTGCTGAGGAGAGATGCAGAGTATGTTGGGAAAAAGATGCTAAGGATGAAGCTACCAGGTAACAGGAAAAGAGGGAGGCCTAAGATAAAGTTTATGGATGTGGTGAGAGAGGACATGCAGGTAGTTGGTGTGGCAGAGCAAGATGCAGAGGACAGGAAGAAATGGAAACAGATGATCTGTTGTGGCGACCCTTAACGGGAGCAGCTGAAAGAAGAAGATATATATATATATATATATAAATATATATATATATATATATAGAGAGAGAGAGAGAGATTTGGGGTGAGGGGATATGTCTCACATTGACAGGATTCAGGGATGGCTTGTTAAGGAGTGCTTTGTGACATTGACAGACATGCAATTAATTATAAACTCAACGTATATGTGCTCACAAGTTGTTTTTTATTGTATTTATTAAAACCTACATTTTGATACTACTTCTGGTGGTCTGTTCATTTTGGATTTGCTTGGAACTTTTAGCATCACAGCATTCGGAACATGAGCCAATTTTTTGAAGTTTGGGTGCTCTAGGCTGCACAGACACACATTCTTGTTTTGATTATCAAGGTGCAATTAATTATACTAAGTCCTTTAAATTAATGAATCTACCTTGAGTAATTCAACAGTAACAGTATAGTAGCATTATTAAAGGCTACATTGGTATTCACATCAAAATAAAACAATGGCAATAGTGGTGCATTTTGAGCTAAAGCACTCTTCCTACTAAACTTTGACACTGAAATGTCATATATCCAAAACTTTCTGAATCGATCTTTCTTCATTCCCAGTATTAATAAGACTAGCTCCAAAAGCATATGTAACTAAGTTTTCAGCTGTTTTTCTCATATGTATATTTACAATTTATACAAGGGGAAAGGCTCACCTGGTTTCATTTGCATGAAGGTGTCCACTGGTGTTTTCTCACCTTAATTTTATTTTTCTTGGATTCTGTGCATAAAGATTTTTCAACATGTACTCAACTCTTAGAAATTATTGTTCACAGGCATGTCAGTTAGTTCCACCCATATCAACTGGCTCTGTTTTTTATGTTATTACTTATGGTATTTGAAGTGTCATGCAATGTCATACAATTAAAAACATTTTCCAAAATGTAATAGCTACATATATAGACTAGCAGATGGTGTGTTTCTTACTAATCCAAAATACAGTTTTTCTATTTAACATATCGGAATGCTCAACAACATGGCATATACTCACAGTGATGTATAAGACTGTTACTGGTTATTCAGTGTCAATCCATTACTGACTTGAGAGAACTGTTCCAGTTACCAAAACAGGTCATCTAGAGGTACAGTGTGGCACTATGGTATCTATCGGTATTATAAAGGGGATTGCCATTAAAATCAGATCATTGAAATTCAGACAAAGCAGTTAAAAGTAATTACTTTTTACCTTATATTGATCAGAGGATTGTGTAATAGGGTTTAGGATGTGTACTTTAATTCAGATACAAGAAAGAGAAGAGACATACTCCATAAAATAGAGTCATATTATAGGTAGGACATTACACCAGACAAAGTGAAGTATGATTTATTTGTTTATTTATTTATCATGAAAGTAGAAGTTAGAAGTAGACAGCATATTGTGGAACATAAGTTATTATATATTGTACTCTCACAGGGCCTGCAGACAATAACTAGTTCATAGGTTAGTACTAGGCTATCTGCCCTAGGGCCTATACAAGCCTAGCCATAACAAATCCCTGGCTATTTCTTCCCACAGTATTTACTTCCCTGGACCCCTATCTAGAAGGGCGATGGCCATGATCCCCAGGATGCATTTCCTATCTCCCATCCAATCATCAAGGTTCCTTTTGAAGAGGGCCAAAGAGGTGCTCTGCTTGACATGTATGGGCAGTCTATTCCAGAGTCTGGGGGGTCTCTGGGTCAGGAACCTATCCCTCCAGCATGTTTTGTTTATTGTGATGACAAGGTTTAGATCCCTAGAGCGTGTGTCTCTGAGGGATTGGGATTCCTTTAAGTGTAGCATGTCCAACAGCTCTGGGTTTGACATGGCCTTGTATGTTAAACAGAGATCGCCACTGCATAGACGATATGTGACAGAGTATAGGTGGAGTTTTTTTAGACGGTCAGCATAAGGCATCTGCTTTAGGCCTGTGATTCTTTTAGTGAGGTATTTCTGCAGCTTTTCCAGTTGTTGCAGATGTCTTGAGAGATACTTACCAAATGGGGCATAGTAATCTATAATGGGTCTAATGAGGGATGAGTACAGTGGGACAATGACCTCCTTTTTTTCTGGATGAAAAGCCCTTAGTGATGAGGTGTGCCACATAGAAGGATTTCCTGACTGTTGTGGCGATGTGGTTATCGAAGGTGAGACCACAGTCCACATGTGTCCCTAAGTCTCTTATCACACTTTCAGTGTTTAGTGTACTGCCACCTATGTGGTAATTCACGGGTACATGTTTTTTCCCAAAGGGGATAAATATACTTTTTGTGGCATTGAGCTTGAGCCCATGGCTCTGGCATCAAGCATTTATTTCTGTAAGACCCTTTTGTTGAATGTCCACGTCATTTGGGGATTCAATAATGACTCCCAGTTTGCAGTCATCTGCAAACTTTGTTAGCCAGAGTCCCTTAGTATTGGCCTGTACTTCAGAGAAATAGATGCCAAACAAGAGCGGTCCCAGGACTGAACCCTGAGGTATTCCACTTGTCACTTGTCTGGAGCTGGATTTGGAGTCGGCTACTTTTACAGTGTGGGTTCTGTCAGTAAGCCAGTTGGCAACCCATTGAGTGATGTAGGGATTAATGCCCAGCTTAGTAAGTTTATCTATGATTCCAGAGTGGGCGATGGTGTTGAAGGCCTTGGCGAGGTCCAGATAGGCTGTGTGGACCACCTTCCCCTTGTCCACAGCTCTGGAGACTGATTTGAAGAAGTCAGTCAGGTTCAGGAAACAAAATCGGCCCTTCATGAACCCAAACTGCATGGGGTCCAGCGTTTGAAGGTTGCCAATGTCTTTGTTTATAAGTTCCATGATAATATGTTCCATGGCCTTGCAGATCAGGCTCGTCAGACTGATGGGGCAGTAGTTCCCGGGATCCAAGGTGGATCCCACCTTGTGGAGTGGGATAACTGTAGCTGTGCACCACTCAGTGGGCATGAAGCCTGAGGTAAGGCTATGATTAAACATGACACTTAGATGAGGTGCCAGTTCATTTTGTAGTTCATGTAGTACACAGCCAGGGATGTCGTCTGGTCCCATGGATGCTGTATTCTTAGCTTTGGACAGTGCATTTTTTAGCTGTGTGGCCATTATTACCAGAATTTGGCAATCTTTCGGTATTGAGATGGGCTCTTTAGGGGTGAGAGGGTGAACTTTGTACTGAATCGATCTGCCAGGATATTGGCAATATCCTTGGGATCAGTATATTTAATGCCATTCTGTTGTAGCTCAGAGCATATCTGAGCATTGCCATTTAGATTCTTGGCATAGCTATAGAATGCCTTGTGGTTGTCTTTGGAATCTTTGGCAATTTTATTTTTATAACTAGCTTTGGAGAATTTTATGAGGGATCTCAGCTTCTTACTGAGGCTGGTAAGGGAGTTTTTTGCATCCTGGGATTTTCCTCTTTTCTA
>NC_056745.1:977843938-977858938 GCF_019279795.1 Protopterus annectens
AATGAAGTAAAGAGATGTAACATCAGGGTTCCTATTAGAAGACTGAAGACGCATTCTTTCAAATGTGTCTTGGTCGAACTTGAAAGACTGAAACGGCAAAATATCGAAGTGGCTTTTAAGTGAATTCTTTCCCTGGGAAAGAATTTGCTTGGCCACTTTGTTACTTTGCCATTTTCAGCACTGTAGTGTGGTCTCAGAGTTGGTATATTTAAGTAGGGAGTGTGGAGGCAAAGCCCCTACTTAATGTAATGTTTAAAGTGTTTTTTTTATTTATTTATTTATTTTTTTTGTTGGAACAGTGATTTTTTTTCCAAGGAAAAAATTTGCTAAACTGACAGTTCAACATTGCAAGCTTTCGCTTACATAAGGTCGATTAATCACTGTTTGCTTTTTTAAGTGTTCGATGATCTAATATAGACCCTAACATCAAGCAAGATAACAGATAGTGCTGAAACACCAAGTTTCAGATAATTGAGTTTCATTGAACCACCGAACTTGAATCAAGGACAAATCATAAATTAGAAGAACAAAGAAAAACTGTTATACAAAGAAAAAGCTGGTATTCATCAGACTTTGAGAAAAATATCAGGCCTTCAGGTATAAATATGAGAGTGTATAAACAAGCTTTGGGAATTTGCCATAGAGAGCTGACAGCATCTGTGTTGCATTCTTGTAGATCTGAAAGGAGAATGTGACAGTAAAGCGTATTGCCTGAAACGGTTGTCTTCGTGTATTTATTGTACTCAGTACAATACAGTAGTAAGACTAGCCGATTACAATAAATAGTTAAATGAACTGTGGTATGCATGCATGTAAATGCAAGTAACAGCAAAAAACAACCGAAGACGTCATATAATTTTTCAATGGTGAGCCACAGTTGATGGACCAAATGGTTTCTTATTGTGACAACTACAGCTTTTTTTATTTTATTCAGTTAGTACGTTCATTTCCAGTGATAACATTTGCCTCCTTCTGTACAGTATCCAGTAGCAGAACAGTGCATCTCTGCAGATTCCACAGGTCCTGCACATTCACACAACTGAATCTGCCAGCTGTGTTTGACCACCTTTTGGGAGAATCAACAAGGGACTTTCCATGCTTTCTCGAGGGAAAACTTGATCGCTTTCCACACAGAAACTGGTAATTCTCTTTTTGTTTCTCATTCTACAGCATGGATGCCATTTGACAGAAAAGTATTAAATGTAAGACTACCTTTCAGGCAGACAGTAATAATAGTCCAGCACATGTATAGTCAGGATTTAAAAATTGGTATAAGCATAACTGTAGCACAGGTAGTACTTTACTAGATAAAGTTAATGTCAATGCTTTATATAAATGCATTACGTCTGACTGGTATCTTAAACAGCAGCATCATTTGTATGACAGTAAACATTTATTGTGCAAGTTATATGAAACTGCTTTCTGTGTGCAATGTCATAAAAGTAATGGTAAACAACCAGATGCATTATGTCCTGTCACCACATGTAAAATGTTAATTTTAGAGTTACAATATCAGTCAAGTCAGTTAATTAGAAAATCTTCTGTACATCTTGCTAGACAAAAGTGGTATAAAACCACTGCACATTACAAAACAGATAAGAACAGAGACGAGGTTCATGGTGAACTGACAAAAAGATTTAATAAACTTCTAAGACACAGTCTGAGTGAGTTAAAAAGTTCAGACAACATATTCAAATACTTTTTCAAAAGTGCATAAGAGCTTTAAAGTCAGCAGAACAAAATATTGACAAATATAATATGGTTAGTAAACAGTTAAAGCAACAGCAGTTAACTATGCTGATAAGAAATAATTTACGATGTACTCTTCTACATTTAGGAAATGGTTAAGGGTACACAGTACAAACTTTCATTCAGTTAAAGTAAGGCACTTAAATAGTGATTTTAAAACCATATCAAATAACAAAAACAGTTCTAGGATATAGAAATCAAATGAGAGTAGTTAAACGCAGAAAATACATGATGTCACAAGACTGCTATGCATGTATTTTATTTTCATCTAAAGTGCAGCAAAAGGCAAATGACAGCAAATATAAATCATGTAAATATATCTGTTTTAAGCATGTGTTAGTTAAGTCAATACCTCTTTTGTTTCTTACAATATTTTGTAATGGTATGATAGCATAAAAATAGCACAGACTCCAGCAAAAGCAGTATTCAAAAGCAATATTATGCATAGTTAAGTAAGCTAATGTTTAATATAATTCTAAGAGTTCTACAACTGCATTCTAATATCAAGTTGCAGGTATATTAATGAATGACTGAAGATATGAGTAAATGCTAAAGGAGTTATGGGTTAAGCATCTGAAATGTGCAGAAAGAAAAAAGTATGTGAGCCCAAATCTTTCCAGGCTGGAATGGTTAGTTACAAGGAATATTGCATAACATAAAATGTTACTGGTACTGAAATTTATAAGGTCAAGGAAGCAAGAATGGTCACCAGGCCAAATGGCTTACATTTTTCTAAAACATTATTGTTAAGTATTCACATACAGCATTAAGCAAAAAGCACAAAAGTCTACAAAATGTCACAATTGTGCATATATGTCATTAATAACCTGTTTGCAAGTAAATACTACACCGAGTACAGTCAGTACATGGGCTATAGTATGCAGTTAAAATAAACTATGCAGGTCCCTTTACAAAAAGGGAGGATATGAATAGTTAGTAGCAACAGTAAACGTCTTGTCAAAATGGGTAAAAGCTATTCCTATTACAACTTTGACAGTATAGGCAACAGCAAAAGCTTTATAAAAATATTTTCTGTTTTTGAAAATGGCCAAAAAATAAGCAAATGTGTAAGACCAAAGTGTCACAATCTAGGTAACTGCCAAAAGGGCAAGCATACATTCAATTCTCACAACATAAAGCAAATAAAAAATACTGCAATAAAATGACGTATACTACAGGGGGAAAGGCATGCTTTCAATTTTACACTAACTGTGTAAACAGTACTGGAAAAAGAACTCAAAGGTGCAAAGTGGTAATACCAAAAATACATTTTAATGTTTCAAGTAATGTAATTAGCAGGCTTCAGTTCAGTGCTAGGCTTGAAAACTGGACTGAGTGTACATTACAGCCATGTATATACAAATGCAAAAACAATCTGTACAAGCAAGTGGATTCTGTACAGTATATAGTAAATGGTTTATCTATGTAAATAGCATAACAAGTCAAAGCTTGACATTTCTGACGTCTTTTTTTTTTCAAAAAACAAGACTGCAATGCCTTTGCAATAAAATCCTCAAGCATTATCAATAAATTACTGTATATGACATCACTGTATAGAGTCATATTTAGATTCATCTAGTTCTAATAGTAATGGTTGTCATCATTGTGTTGACATTATAAAACTGTGTTAACTTGCATAGCAAAAGAAAACTAAATGTTTTGTTTCCCACTGTGTCTCTAGTTAATAGCCATATAACTTGACATACTGATGTAGACAGTTTTGGATTTAAAATAAAACAGAGGAAATGTATACAGTGATAGATATGCTTAAAAATATATAAATGCATATGCATATCTGTTTGCTAGCCTAGTTAGATGCATATACACATCTGTTGCTATATGTAGAAATAATATAGTTAGTTAAATACATGTATTTCTGTTTGGTAGCATACACATATTCTGGTACAGCTTGAGACAAATTGAATGTTCAGTGTCTGGAAAATGCTTCAAGGACTATAGATAAAAATGCAGCTGTGGGACAAGGCATGCAGCATTCAACACAGACATCTGCATTTCATTTGCATCATTCTGAACATCAAAACAGAAGAAATTAATAAAACTTAGTTAAGAAAATGCTGCACAAAACAGAATACAAGACAATTTCAGTTGTAAAAAGCATAGAGCATGTACCTTTGGGAAGACACAAATATAGCAGCATGGTTAGCTGAACAAGGTCAGGCATACATAAAAGTAGAAGAACAGTCAAAGACTGACATAAACATTTCAGTAAACAGCTCAGTCTCTGTTAGATGCTGTGCATTACCCCCTGAAGATGTAACAATTCTGACAAGGAAAGTCATCATGCAAAAAATGTCACAGTGTTTTAATAATAACACAAAAATAATAATAAATTCGACAGGGGAAAGAACAGGTATAATTTCTACTAATACTTTATTTGTATAAACAACACAGTAATACAAGGAAAAGGGCCATGGGTTGGAGTACTTAGCATTCTGGGTAATAAACCAGTACTTCATACAGATCAAGTGGTAAAAATACCATCCACTTGTACCATGATAGGACAACAATACCAAAAAACAATATTGCACTTCAACATTACGTTTCCAAGTTTTAAACAGACAAAATGCAGATTTAAAAGAGCTTGGTATGACACACTCTTAGGGGGAGTAGGAGCAGGAGTGGAAACTCTAAATGCTGTGGATACTGAAATTTTACAAAACAAACTAAAGTTACTAGGACAAGACATATCACAAATTGTAGATTTGCAAGCCCAATGGAAGCCCACTATTTGGTATGTACATAAACAAAATGCACGATATCAAGAGGGTTTTTTAAAATATTATAATTTATCATTAATGGACAGATTACAATTTGACACCAATATATCTGTACTTGCAGACTGGACAAAATGTACTTTACAATAATTGTATGTTAAAATATAGCAAAATGAGTTGCAGACAAAGCTGATGTTAAAAAATGAGTACATGTGATCGATTAACTATTCAGCAGATGGATTCCATCCACTGGCTGGGTAAGACTGTTCACAGAACAGACTCAGTGTGAGCACAAATATTACACTGGTAAAGTCATGTATTACAATGTAACAAAACAAACAGTAATGTGTCAGTTTATGGTATTACCCATAATATTCTTGTGTGCTTATAACAATACTGAACTTTGGTTACCTCAGCTTGAAGGAAATTACATAGGTATGGATAACAAAGCGCACATGTTAAAACATTGTACAGAAACTATGAATGGTCTCATATGTGGGCAGCATTCTCCCATCTATAAACCATGTTTTTTGCAACATTCTGTAAATATGTGTAAATGGACAATATTCCCTTCAAACTTCAAAATGTTTGTCGAAGTGGCACCACAATTTGTATGTGTGGTTTCAAATAAACCAGTGTTAAAATACAAGCAAACACCTTTTGTGGGATGTATCAGTAATATCACGCATTTAACATGGGAAAATGAGACTTATGTGTTTTTTACCAGTACTAAAGACATGGCAAAATTTCAGTGGAAATATGAAATGATTCAATTTCCTAACATTACTTTGTCTTTAGACAAGTTAAGAAACATAATACAAGACACAGATGATATTAAAGCTTACTTGGATCATTGTAACCGCAACATATTACAGCATAAAGTAAACAGTATAATAGTAAAAGACAAATTGGTAAAGTTGGCTGAAAAACAGAAGCTGACACTGCCCATAAATGGTGGAATGTATTCACAGGGTGGTCATCATCTGGAACCAAATTGTTAAATTGGTTAATACATCCGGTGTTGGTAGTCTTAGGGGTCATACAGCTTGGAATTGTTTAATATACTGCAGGTTACAGAGAGTTGCAATAACTCGACAAGTTATGATTGTAAATATGAGTAAAGTGGTAAATGATGTAAATGGTAATGCTAACAAAACAAATGCAGTCCTTTCTTTAACTGAAGTTTAGTCCATTCCTCAAACAAATAAAATAACAGGGAACGGAAAGAACATTAGCATTTAGTATACACTGTCTTTTCAAACTGTTGCTAGCATGATTTTTAGCTTGAATAATAGCTGCTAGAATTATATGAATTATTAAGCGTTAATTTAGAAATTGTATAAAATGCTGAAAAATAAGTAGTAAGTGTGCTGGCATAGCTTAATTAGATTTTGGCATCTATGTAAAGGAGTATGTTATTGAAAAACAAAGTCTGTAAAAATAACTGTGCAGATGGCAGCTGGAAGGACATCAATGAAGTAAAGAGATGTAACATCAAGCAAGATAACAGATAGTGCTGAAATACCATGTTTCAGATAACTGAGTTTCCTTGGACCACCAAACTTGAATCAAGAACAAATCTTAAATTAGATGAACAAAGAAAAACTGTTATACAAAGAAAAAACTGGTATACATCAGACTTTGAGTAAAATATCAGACCTTCTGGTATAAATATGAGAGTGTATAAACAAGCTTTGGGAATTTGCCATAGAGAGCTGACAGCATCTGTGTTGCATGCTTGTAGATCTGAAAGGAGAAGTGACAGTAAAGCATATTAACTGAAATGGTTGTCTTCATGTATTTATTGTACTCAGTACAATACAGTAATAAGACTAGTTAATTACAATAAATAGTGAAATGAACTGTGGTATGCATGAATGTAAATGCAAGTAACAGCAAGAAACCAACAGAAGGCGTCATATAATTTTTTCAGTGGTGTGTCTATGTTTGTACATTGATATACATATACACAAACACACACACACACACACACACACACACACATATTATATACATATATTTGTGTGTGTGTGTGTGTGTGTGTGTGTGTGTGTGTCAATAATCGTATAGACAGAGAGAGAAAGATTATAAATTTGTAGTTCATAGGTTCATAGTTATATGCTTGGCTAATGACCACCAGGGCCTTTATAAGCCTAGCCATGCAATTCAACAAAATTGTGTCCCTTTCTGTCATAGACATTTACTAGGAGGGGGTATGTAAGTTAGGAAGTTTATAGAGGTTATTGGGGGGTATGCTCAATTTTTTCAGAGGTGTTCCTATTTTGTTACTTTTTTCCCCATTATTTGTGCCTTTGTCCACATGGACAACTGTCAGGGAATATTGGCGCCACATTTGCTTTCAGACTCTATCCTTGACGTTCATACTAGTGCATTTTAACTTTCTATCAACTTTCTAAGTTTGTAGGGCAATATGTATGTTGTGTCCCTTTTGAGATATTTACCCAATTATTTGTGCATTGGCACGTTTCCTTTAAGGTTGCAGAAGTGTCATGCAGCACTTTTACAATGCAGGGGTATATTACAGAACCTGTCACACAACCCATGCATTGCTTTCCTGATGCTGTGTTTATTTCAGTGCCAAAGACACTGGAAATGATCATTATTCATTTCAGTGTCACCAGACACTGAAATACTGGCATAATATTAGGCAATTCTCTATTGCATACCAGATCTAATGAAAAGTGCCATACTGCACTTTCTACAGGTGCAGAAGTATTCAATGTCTGTACCACTTGAACATACCCTCACTCATTCATGGTTTGTGTCCGTTTAAATTGAAAGCAGCGCTTGCAACTAAGAATATACGCACCATGCTACCTGAACCACGAACCACTCCATGCAGAATAGTGCTATTCTTGCACAGAATTCGATGAATTGGGAATGACTTAATAAGATGGCTTAAAATCAAGAATAATGATGGACTTAGTTATGGATTTATCTTTCTGCACTTTTCACTTTTCTCTACAGGTTTCTGTGGATGTGGGAGCTGGTACATATGTTGGTGTGTGTGTGTGTGTGTGTGTGTGTGTGTGTGTGTGTGTGTGTGTGTGTGTGTGTGTGTGGTATTATTATTATTATTATTATTATGCTGTGTAATGCGTGTGTGATAGCGTGTGTGTGTGGGTGTGTGTGTGTGTGTGTGTGTGTGTGTGTGTGTGTGTGTGTGTGTGTGGCATTATTGTGCATATAATAGCTAGGTAACTACATGGCTATTAAGGAGATAGCTAGAAAAGTGCTTGGTGTGACATCTGGAAGAGGAAGGGAGGACAAGGAGACCTGGTGGTGGTGGAATGAGAATTACAGGAGGTATACAGAGAGGCTGTGAGAAAGAAGTGGGATTATCAGAGATGAAAGAAAGTGAACAGGAGTATAAAGAGATGGGGTGCATGACAAAGAGAGAGAAGTGGGTGAAGGCTAAGGATAAAGTATGAAGAGTTGTATGAAAGGTTGTGGACAGTAGGAGGGAGAAAAGGACCTGTACCCGACTAGCTAGACAAGAGACCGAGCCTAAGTAGGAATGTATGAGCAGGGATGATAAATAATAATAGAAACATATACTCTAAGTAGGAAGTGTGTTGAGCAGATGGAAAGAGTACTTTGAGGGGCTGATGAATATAGAAGAGAATGAGAGGAAGAAAGGTTGGATGATGTCTAGGATAGTGAATCATGAAGTGCAGTGGACTAGTAGGAAATGGGATAGCTATAGAGGATGAAAGAATGGAAAGGCTGTTGGTCAGATAACATACTGTGGAAGCATGGAGTTGTTTAGGTGAAGAATGGCAGTGGCGTTTTAATTAGATTGTTTAATGATCTTGGAAAGTGAGAGGATACAGGAATGGGAGAAAAGTGTTTTGGTATGATTTTTAAGAATAAGGGTGATGTGCAGAGCTGTAAGCTACAAGAGGGGATTAAATTTATCAGTCACAGCATGAAGTTATGGGAAAAGTAGTGGAAGCTAGGTTAAGAAGGAGGTGATGATTAGTGAGGCAGAAGTATAGTTCATGCCAGGAAGAGAGCACTACAGATCGATATTTGCTCTACTGAGAGTGTTGATGGAAGTACAGAGAGGTCAGAAGGAGGAATTGCATTGTGTCTTTGTGGACTTAAAGCATATGACAGGAGGTGCCTAGAGAGGAGTTGTAGTATTGTATGAAATTAGAGAGTGTCAGAGAACTGCTCTGCAATTTGCTTAGCATGTTACAGGCCACCTCTCAAACTCAGGAACCTCACATGGCTTCCTAAAGAAAACATTGGAGGGATAAATGTATCTCCAAACACCATCATACTAGAGTGACTTGTTACCCTAATATAGACTGGGAACACTACTCAAGCCCGAACCTCTAACCCAAGATTCCTGGGTTCATAAACTCAAATGCCATGGGAACAACTAGTCACCATCCCACAGAGGTGAAAACATACTTGATCTCATCATACATGAACATGGGATCAAAGTATTGTTCAACACAGTATACCCCTCACTGGTGAGATCAGATCATAAACTAATCTGGCTGGAGGTCCTCATCCCGCCCCACCTGGAAACAAAAAGACCAACAGTGAAAAACTTCTCAGAAAGCCGATTTCACACTTCTAAAAACTAGTGTGGTCTCCTTTAAGGCCCTGAGCCAGTGGTAAACATTACTCAAACCGCTGAATCGCACTTACAAATGACTACCAGCACCTACAGGACTGCATGGATCAGGATCCCAAACAAAACTAAGACTCTCTCTGTACCAAAGGCAAGCGTCCAGTCTGGTGGACCCCAGCCATAAACAAGCTCTACAACAAAGGAGGAAGCTACTACAAGATGAGCAAAATCCTTGAAGGTAAGACACCTTTGATCATTATAAGTAAAAACTAAGAGCTCTCATAAAATCATCCAAGGCAAATTTTGAGAGAAAAATCGCCAAGGACTCTAAAGACAATCATAAGGCCTTCTTTAGCTATGTTAGAAACCTAGGAGGAAACTCCCAGATATGCTCAGAATTAGTTCAAAATGATGTGAAAATTACTGAACCTACACACATTGCTAACATACTGGCTGACGGGTTCAGTGCAAACTCCCCCCCCCCCAAAAGGAGAGATATCTATTCCAGAGGATTGTAGCCCCAAACATCTCCAGCCCAGGTGAGAACTGCCCTCACTAAGGCAAAAACACAGCATCCATGGGACGGATGGTGTGTCCCGACTGTGTGCTTCATGAACTCAGCGAGGAATTAAACCCACAGTTAGGACAGCTGTTTAATCTTAGCCTCACCTCAGGATCATTGCAAGGAGTGGCGCTGACTGTGGTCCCACTTCATAAGGCGGTGCCTCCACAGACCCTAAATTACCACCCATTAGCTTGACAAGCCTTATCTGCAAAGCCATGGAGAGGATCATAATGGAACTCATAAATAAAGACATAGGGAACTTGCAGACTTTGGATCCAACCCAGTTTGGCTTTGTCAAAGGCAGATCCTGCCTCTTAAACTTTGTTGACTTTTTCGAGACAGTCACCAAGGCCATTGATGAGGAAAGGCAGTCCATACAGCCTACCTCGACCTGGCAAAGGCCTTGACACAATACCCCACTCCAGGTATCATGAAAAACTCATCAGCTTGAATGTAAACCCATACATCACAAGATGGGTTGCAAACTGGCTAGTGGCAGAACCCACAGGGTCAGAGTTGCTGGAGCCATGTCAGACGCAAAGCCTGTCACAAGTGGTGTCCCACAGGGAGACTCAGTCCTGGGTCCACTCTTGTTATCTACTTTCTGAAGTACAAGCAAACACAGGAGGGTTATGGCTGACAAAGTTTGCAGATGACTGCAAACTGGGCCATAATTCGAAAACACATCTGACACAGATATCCTCAGAAGGGCCTCACAGAAATGGATAACTGGTGCCAGAGCCATGGCCTGAAGTTAAGCCAAAAATGCATAGTCATACCCTTGGGAAAAACAAGGTTGCTACCATATAGGTGACAATCCACTGAGCACAGAAAAAGTCATCAGGGATCTGGGGGCATAAGTTGACAGTAGTCTTTAGTTTGACACGCATGTTGCTAAAGTAGTTAGGAAAACCTTCTATATAAGCCCACCTGATCATGAAGGATTCACATCTAGATCCAAGGGAGGTCATCGTCCCCTGTACTCATCCTCATTAGACCTATGATTGAAAGTACAATGCCCGTTCAGGAATGTATCTGACCAGACACCTGATGCAGCTTGAAAGGCCCAAAAGTTCCTCACCAAAAGGATAAAGGGTCTCAAAAATATGTCTTATGCTGCTTGACTGAAAGAACTCCAGCTTTATTCAGTCTCATACCACGCTTGCTCAGAGGTGACCTGTGCCTGACATATAAGGCCATGTCCAAAAGATTTGATGAATACTTCACCTCAAAAATCTAGATCCCTCAGAACCACAAGGGTGGGAGACTTAAACCTTGACACGGTTATAAATAGAGAGCGTGCTGGAGGACAGATTCATCACCCAGAGACTCCTATGCTGTGGAACAAAATCCCGGTACATGAGGGCCAGAGCACCTGCAGCTGGCCTTGTTCAAGAGGAATCTTGACCAATGGATGGGAGATCATAGATATACCCAGGGATTACTTCAGTGTATACTGCTTGACAGAGGCACAGAAAAATGATAGGCATAGTTTTTTATTCAAACTAAAGGGGTGGCGAGAAGCCACATAACATAGAGCTAGGCTTATAAATGCCCTTGGGCAGATAGCCTAGTATGAACCTATGAACCTATGAACCTAAGTATTTAAGAGTGGTACAGGATATGTACAAGGGTAGTGTGACAGCAGTGAGGTCTGCGGTGGGAGTGACAGATGAGTTTAAGGTGGAGGTGGGATTACATCAAGGATCAGCTCTGAGCCCTTTCTTATTTGCAGTGGTGATGGACAGGTTGACAGATGAGATTATACAGGAGGCCCCATGGACTATGATGTTTGCAGATGACATTGTGATCTGTAGGGAAAGTAGGGAACAGGTGGAGGAGACCCTGGAGAGGTGGAGATATACTCTAGAGAGAAGAGGAATGAAGGTCAGTAGGACTAAGACAGAATATATGTGTGTGAATGAGAGGAAGGATAGAGCAATGGCGAGGATGAAGGGAGTAGAGTTGGTAAAGGTGGATGAGTTTAAGTACTTGGGCTCAACAGTTCAGAGTAATGGTGAGTGTGGAAGAGAGGTGAAGAAGAGAGTACAGACAGGGTGGAATGGGTGGAGAAGAGTGTCAGGAATGATTTGTGATAGATGTGTACCAGCAAGAGTGAAAGGGAAGGTCTACAAGAGGGTAGTGAGACCAGCTATGTTATATGGGTTGGAGACAGTGGCATTGACAAAAAGGCAGGAGTCAGAGCTGAATGTGGCAGAGTTAAAATGTTAAGATTTGCACTGGGTTTGACAAGGTTTTACAGGATTAGGAATAAGTATATTAGAGGGGCAGCCCAGGTTGGAAGGTTTGGAGACAAAGCCAGAGAGGCAAGATTACGTTGGTTGGACATGTGCTGAGGAGGGATGCAGAGTATGTTGGGAAAAAGATGCTAAGGATGAAGCTACCAGGTAACAGGAAAAGAGGGAGGCCTAAGATAAAGTTTATGGATGTGGTGAGAGAGGACATGCAGGTAGTTGGTGTGGCAGAGCAAGATGCAGAGGACAGGAAGAAATGGAAACAGATGATCTGTTGTGGCGACCCCTAACGGGAGCAGCTGAAAGAAGAAGATATATATATATATATATATATATATATATATATATATATATATATATATATATATATAGAGAGAGAGAGAGAGAGAGATTTGGGGTGAGGGGATATGTCTCACATTGACAGGATTCAGGGATGGCTTGTTAAGGAGTGCTTTGTGACATTGACAGACATGCAATTAATTATAAACTCAACGTATATGTGCTCACAAGTTGTTTTTTATTGTATTTATTAAAACCTACATTTTGATACTACTTCTGGTGGTCTGTTCGTTTTGGATTTGTTTGGAACTTTTAGCATCACAGGATTCGGAACATGAGCCAATTTTTTGAAGTTTGGGTGCTCTAGGCTGCACAGACACACATTCTTGTTTTGATTATCAAGATGCAATTAATTATACTAAGTCCTTTAAATTAATGAATCTACCTTGAGTAATTCAACAGTAACAGTATAGTAGCATTATTAAAGGCTACATTGGTATTCACATCAAAATAAAACAATGGCAATAGTGGTGCATTTTGAGCTAAAGTACTCTTCCTACTAAACTTTGACACTGAAATGTCATATATCCAAAACTTTCTGAATTGATCTTTCTTCATTCCCAGTATTAATAAGACCAGCTCCAAAAGCATATGTAACTAAGTTTTCAGCTGTTTTTCTCATAGGTATATTTACAATTTATACAAGGGGAAAGGCTCACCTGGTTTCATTTGCATGAAGGTGTCCACTGGTGTTTTCTCACCTTAATTTTATTTTTCTTGGATTCTGTGCATAAAGATTTTTCAACATGTACTCAACTCTTAGAAATTATTGTTCACAGGCATGTCAGTTAGTTCCACCCATATCAACTGGCTCTGTTTTTTATGTTATTACTTATGGTATTTGAAGTGTCATGCAATGTCATACAATTTAAAACATTTTCCAAAATGTAATAGCTACATATATAGACTAGCAGATGGTGTGTTTCTTACTAATCCAAAATACAGTTTTTCTATTTAACATATAGGAATGCTCAACAACATGGCATATACTCACAGTGATGTATAAGACTGTTACTGGTTATTCAGTGTCAATCCATTACTGACTTGAGAGAACTGTCCCAGTTACCAAAACAGGTCATCTAGAGGTACAGTGTGGCACTATGGTATCTATCGGTATTATAAAGGGGATTGCCATTAAAATCAGATCATTGAAATTCAGACAAAGCTGTTAAAAGTAATTACTTTTTACCTTATATTGATCAGAGGATTATGTAATAGGGCTTAGGATGTGTACTTTAATTCAGATACAAGAAAGAGAAGAGACATACTCCACAAAATAGAGTCATATTATAGGTAGGACATTACACCAGACAAAGTGAAGTATGATTTATTTGTTTATTCATTTATCATGAAAGTAGAAGTTAGAAGTAGACAGCATATTGTGGAACATAAGTTATTATATATTGTACTCTCACAGGGCCTGCAGACAATAACTAGTTCATAGGTTAGTACTAGCCTATCTGCCCTAGGGCCTATACAAGCCTAGCCATAACAAATCCCTGGCTATTTCTTCCCACAGTATTTACTTCCCTGGACCCCTATCTAGAAGGGCGATGGCCATGATCCCCAGGATGCATTTCCTATCTCCCATCCAATCATCAAGGTTCCTTTTGAAGAGGGCCAAAGAGGTGCTCTGCTTGACATGTATGGGCAGTCTATTCCAGAGTCTGGGGAGTCTCTGGGTCAGGAACCTATCCCTCCAGCATGTTTTGTTTATTGTGATGACAAGGTTTAGATCCCTAGAGCGTGTGTCTCTGAGGGATTGGGATTCCTTTAAGTGTAGCATGTCCAACAGCTCTGGGTTTGACATGGCCTTGTATGTTAAACAGAGATCGCCACTGCATAGACGATATGTGACAGAGTATAGGTGGAGTTTTTTTAGATGGTCAGCATAAGGCATCTGCTTTAGGCCTGTGATTCTTTTAGTGAGGTATTTCTGCAGCTTTTCCAGTTGTTGCAGATGTCTTGAGAGATACTTACCAAATGGGGCATAGTAATCTATAATGGGTCTAATGAGGGATGAGTACAGTGGGACAATGACCTCCTTTTTTTCCTGGATGAAAAGCCCTTAGTGATGAGGTGTGCCACATAGAAGGATTTCCTGACTGTTGTGGCGATGTGGTTATCGAAGGTGAGACCACAGTCCACATGTGTCCCCAAGTCTCTTATCCCACTTTTAGTGTTTAGTGTACTGCCACCTATGTGGTAATTCACGGGTAAATGTTTTTTCCCAAAGGGGATAAATATACATTTTGTGGCATTGAGCTTGAGCCCATGGCTCTGGCATCAAGCATTTATTTCTGTAAGACCCTTTTGTTGAATGTCCACGTCATTTGGGGATTCAATAATGGCTCCCAGTTTGCAGTCATCTGCGAACTTTGTTAGCCAGAGTCCCTTAGTGTTGGCCTGTACTTCAGAGAAGTAGATGCTAAACAAGAGCGGTCCCAGGACTGAACCCTGAGGTACTCCACTTGTCACTTGTCTGGAGCTGGATTTGGAGTCGGCTACTTTTACAGTGTGGGTTCTGTCAGTAAGCCAGTTGGCAACCCATTGAGTGATGTAGGGATTAATGCCCAGCTTAGTAAGTTTATCTATGATTCCAGAGTGGGTGATGGTGTTGAAGGCCTTGGCGAGGTCCAGATAGGCTGTGTGGACCACCTTCCCCTTGTCCACAGCTCTGGAGACTGATTTGAAGAAGTCAGTCAGGTTCAGGAGACAAAATCGGCCCTTCATGAACTCAAACTGCATGGG
>NC_056745.1:977863938-977941343 GCF_019279795.1 Protopterus annectens
AAATGGTTAAGGGTACACAGTACAAACTTTCATTCAGTTAAAGTAAGGCACTTAAATAGTGATTTTAAAGCCATATCAAATAACAAAAACAGTTCTAGGATATAGAAATCAAATGAGAGTAGTTAAACGCAGAAAAGACATGATGTCACAAGACTGCCATGCATGTGTTTTGTTTTCATCTAAAGTGCAGCAAAAGGCAAATGACAGCAAATATAAATCATGTAAATATATCTGTTTTAAGCATGTGTTAGTTAAGTCAATACCTATTTTGTTTCTTACAATATTTTGTAATGGTATGATAGCATAAAAATAGCACAGACTCCAGCAAAAACAGTATTCAAAAGCAATATTATGCATAGTTAAGTAAGTTAATGTTTAATATAATTCTAAGAGTTCTACAACTGCATTCTAATATCAAGTTGCAAGTATATTAATGAATGACTGAAGGTATGAGTAAGTGCTAAAGGAGTTATGGGTTAAGCATCTGAAATGTGCAGAAAGAAAAAAGTATGTGACCCCAAATCCTTCCAGGCTGGAATGGTTAGTTACAAGGAATGTTGCATAACATAAAATGTTACTGGTACTGAAATGTATAAGGTCAAGGAAGCAAGAATGATCACCAGGCCAAATGGCTTACATTTTTCTAAAACATTATTGTTAAGTATTCACATACAGCATTAAGCAAAAAGCACAAAAGTCTTCAAAATGTCACAATTGTGCATATATGTCATTAATAACCTGTTTGCAAGTAAATACTACACCGAGTACAGTCAGTACATGGGCTATAGTATGCAGTTAAAATAAACTATGCAGGTCCCTTTACAAAAAGGGAAGATACAAATAGCTAGTAGCAACAGTATACGTCTTGTCAAATGGGTAAAAGCTATTCCTATTACAACTTTGACAGTATAGGCAACAGTAAAAGCTTTATAAAAATATTTTCTGTTTTTGAAAATGGCCAAAAAATAAGCAAATGTGTAAGACCAAAGTGTCACAGTCTAGGTAACTGCCAAAAGGGCAAGCATACATTCAATTCTCACAACATAAAGCAAATAAACAATACTGCAATAAAATGACGTATACTACAGGGGGAAAGGCATGCTTTCAATTTTACACTAACTGTGTAAACAGTACTGGAAAAAGAACTCAAAGGTGCAAAGTGGTAATACCAAAAATAAATTTTAATGTTTCAAGTAATGTAATTAGCAGGCTTCAGTTCAGTGCTAGGCTTGAAAACTGGACTGAGTGTACATTACAGCCATGTATATACAAATGCAAAAACAATCTGTACAAGCAAGTGGATTCTGTACAGTATATAGTAAATGGTTTATCTATGTAAATAGAGTAACAAGTCAAAGCCTGACATTTCTGACGTGTGTTTTTTTTTCAAAAAACAAGACTGCAATGCCTTTGCAATAAAATCCTCAAGCATTATCAATAAATTACTGTATATGACATCACTGTACAGAGTCATATTCAGATTCATCCAGTTCTAATAGTAATGGTTGTCATCATTGTGTTGACATTATAAAACTGTGTTAACTTGCATAGCAAAAGAAAACTAAATGTTTTGTTTCCCACTGTGTCTCTAGTTAATAGCCATATAATTTGACATACTGATGTAGACAGTTTTGGATTTAAAATAAAACAGAGGGAATGTATACAGTGATATATATGCTTAAAAATATATAAATGCATATGCATATCTGTTTGCTAGCCTAGTTAGATGCATATACACATCTGTTGCTATATGTAGAAATAATATAGTTAGTTAAATACATGTATTTCTGTTTGGTAGCATACATATATTCTGGTACAGCTTGAGACAAATTGAATGTTCAGTGTCTGGAACATGCTTCAAGGACTATAGATAAAAATGCAGCTGTGTGACAAGGCATGCAGCATTCAACACAGACATCTGCATTTCATTTGCATCATTCTGAACATCAAAACAGAAGAAATTAATAAAACTTAGTTAAGAAAATGCTGCACAAAACAGAATACAAGACAATTTCAGTTGTAAAAAGCATAGAGCATGTACCTTTGGGAAGACACAAATATAGCAGCATGGTTAGCTGAACAAGGTCAGGCATACATAAAAGTAGAAGAAAAGTCAAAGACTGACATAAACATTTCAGTAAACAGCTCAGTCTCTGTTAGATGCTGTACATTACCCCCTGAAGATGTAACAATTCTGACAAGAAAAGACATCATACAAAAAAATGCCACAGTGTGTTAATAATAACACAAAAATAATAATAAATTCGACAGGGGAAAGAACAGGTATAATTTCTACTAATACTTTATTTGTATAAACAACACAGTAATACAAGGAAAAGGGCCATGGGTTGGAATACTTATCATTCTGGGTAATAAACCAGTACTTCATACAGATCAAGTGGTAAAAATACCATCCACTTGTACCATGATAGGACAACAATACCAAAAAACAATATTGCTCTTCAACATTACGTTTCCAAGTTTTCAACAGACAAAATGCAGATTTAAAAGAGCTTGGTACGACACACTCTTAGGGGGAGTAGGAGCAGGAGTGAAAACTCTAAATGCTGTGGATACTGAAATTTTACAAAACAAACTAAAGTTACTAGGACAACACATATCACAAATTGTAGATTTGCAAGCCCAATGGAAGCCCACTATTTGGTATGTACATAAACAAAATGCACGATATCAAGAGGTTTTTTTAAATCATTATAATGTATCATTAATGGACAGATTGCAATTTGACACCAATATATCTGTACTTGCAGACTGGACAAAATGTACTTTACAATAATCGCATGTTAAAATATAGCAAAATGAGTTGCAAAGCTGATGTTAAAAAATGAGTACATGTGACGACAACTATTCAGCAGATGGATTCCATCCACTGGCTGGGTAAGACTGTTCACAGAACAGACTCAGTGTGAGCACAAATATTACACTGGTAAAGTCATGTATTACAATGTAACAAAACAAACAGTAATGTGTCAGTTCATGGTATTACCCATAATATTCTTGACTGCTTATAACAATACTGAACTTTGGTTACCTCAACTTGAAGGAAATTACATAGGTATGGATAACAAAGCACACATGTTAAAACATTGTACAGAAACTATGAATGGTCTCATATGAGGGCAGCATTCTCCCATCTATAAACCATGTTTTTTGCAACATTCTGTAAATATGTGTAAACGGACAATAGTCCCTTCAAACTTCAAAATGTTTGTCGAAGTAGCACCACAATTTGTATGTGTGGTTTCAAATAAACCTTTGTTAAAATACAAGCAAACACCTTTTGTGAGATGTATCAGTAATATCATGCATTTAACCTGGGAAAATGAGACTTATGTGTTTTTTGCCAGTACTAAAGAAATGGCAAAATTTCAGTGGAAATATGAAATGATTCAATTTCCTAACATTACTTTGTCTTTAGACAAGTTAAGAAACATAATACAAGACACAGACGATCTTAAAGCTTACTTGGATCATTGTAACCGCAACATATTACAGCATAAAGTAAACAGTATAATAGTAAAAGACAAATTGGTAAAGTTGGCTGAAAAAACAGAAGCTGACACTGCCCATAAATGGTGGAATGTATTCACAGGGTGGTCATCATCTGGAACCAAATTGTTAAATTGGTTAATACATCCGGTGTTGGTAGTCTTAGGGGTCATACAGCTTGGAATTGTTTAATATGCTGCAGGTTACAGAGAGTTGCAATAACTCGACAAGTTATGATTGTAAATATGAGTGAAGTGGTAAATGATGTAAATAGTAATGCTAACAAAACAAATGCAGTCCTTTCTTTAACTGAAGTTTAATCCATTCCTCAAACAAATAAAATAACAGGCAACTGAAAGAACATTAGCATTTAGTATACACCGTCTTTTCAAACTGTTGCTAGCATGATTATTAGCTTGAATAAAAAGCTGCAAGAATGATACGAAATATAAAGGGTTAATTTAGAAATTGTATAAAATACTGAATAATAAGTAGTAAGTGTGCTGGCATAGCTTAATTAGATTTTGGCATCCATGTAAAGGAGTATGTTATTGAGAAACAAAGTCTGTAAAAATAACTGTGCAGATGCCAGCTGGAAGGACATCAATGAAGTAAAGAGATGTAACATCAAGCAAGATAACAGATAGTGCTGAAACACCATGTTTCAGATAACTGAGTTTCCTTGGACCACCAAACTTGAATCAAGGACAAATCTTAAATTAGATGAACAAAGAAAAACTGTTATACAAAGAAAAAAACTGGTATACATCAGACTTTGAGAAAAATATCAGACCTTCTGGTATAAATATGAGAGTGTATAAACAAGCTTTGGGAATTTGCCATAGAGAGCTGACAGCATCTGTGTTGCATGCTTGTAGATCTGAAAGGAGAAGTGACAGTAAAGCATATTAACTGAAATGGTTGTCTTCATGTATTTATTGTACTCAGTACAATACAGTAATAAGACTAGTTAATTACAATAAATAGTGAAATGAACTGTGGTATGTATGAATGTAAATGCAAGTAACAGCAAGAAACCAACAGAAGGCGTCATATAATTTTTCAGTAGTGTGTCTATGTTTGTACATTTAGATACATATACACAAACACACACACACACACACACACATATTATATACATATATTTGTGTGTGTGTGTGTGTGTGTGTGTGTGTGTGTGTGTGTGTGTGTGCGTACACGTGTATAGACAGAGAGCGAAAGATTATAAATTTGTAGTTCATAGGTTCATAGTTATATGCTTGGCTAATGACCACCAGGGCCTTTATAAGCCTAGCCATGCAATTCAACAAAATTGTGTCCCTTTCTGTCATAGATATTTACTAGGAGGGGGTATGTAATTTAAGAAGTTTATAGAGGTTATTGAGGGGGGGGTATGCTAGTTTGGGCATTACTGTCTCCCTCTGTCTATCAGAGACATGTGAGCCAGACCCAAGATGAATTTCTGATTTCCCATCCATTGGTCAAGGTTAGGATACACACACACACACACACACACACACACACACACACACACACACACACATATATATATATATTCTTAAGATTCTTTGGCTCATCAAACAGTAATCTATGACTGTGCTGTTTATATCAGCATTGTATTTGGTTTACCTGGGAAGAAAATGTTAAGCAGTAAGACAGCTTTGTTCTGTGTCTCTCCCATTAAATAAATAATTCAGAGCTGTCTTGTCTATGCTCTTTACAGCAAACTGATTGAAACGAAGCACCATAGTTGTCTCTTAAGTACAAAAGTAGTGCTACTCTTCAAAAATACTTCATTCATATTTTGTTCAATCTAACCTTGAAAAAACACATACCTTTTAGTCTCTAGTTATCATAATTTTAAGGTTCAAGCAGCATGCTAACAGTACCAGATAAGAAAAAAGCCAGTAAAACACTGAAAGTGCACATATACTTTACACAGCATATATAAAGGCCATTTTATTTTACAGTTATGAGAGGAAAATGTTTTTAAATAGCCACTGTTTTAGGTCTACAGATGAGAATAACAACTGTGAATGTCTTAACAATGTACAAAACACACAATGGTGTAATTAAGGCAAACTAGTGAATGTTATAACTTTGCACTGAATAAGTAACATTGAACTCTTTTGTGTATTTTCAGTCCCAGCTGTATTTTTACCTTCAAAATGTTATTGTTTGAAAGAAATACAATTATGCATCTTTAGAAATTATAATAGCAGGCAAGTTTAGATGTTCAGTAGCGCACTGGATACAGTCCTGAATTAAATACCTACTAAGGTATAAGATCCAGGTTTGAGTCAATCAGCACACCCATTTGACTTTTAGTAAATACACCACTTCTTTCTGTTTCACTTTTTTGCACTGTTGTATAACTGGGAAATGGCAAAATTCAGTGAAAATAAATGATAAATGTTCACTTCTACAGCTTGTCTAAACAGAATTTTGAAAATAACAGTATTAAAATTCTCCAGTTTACATACTTATTTCTCTATATGACAGATGTCCAATGACTCTGGCCTGAGAGTCTAGGAATAATTGGTTGACACTGGCATAAGCATCCTGGGGAGTGGGAGACAGTCTGATATGCTGCATGTCTGACAACCAGTAGAGGTGAGAGATTTAGCATTTGGGAGAATTGGCCAAGGCATGTGTGCCCACCAAGCTACACACATGCATTAGCAGCTATTTGATCTACACATGTATGTATGCATGAGTCAGAGGAACAGCGGTGTGGGATTCCTACAATCAGGCTGTCACACAGGAACAAACAGGACCAGGAAAAGATTCATGCACCCCCTACAATTGCCTATATAATGGTACCTTCTATGAATGATTTCCAGTCATGGCACTACCTGTTATATAGGCATTGGTAAGCTAATCTCAGATGGATTTTGGGGACAATCCTTTGGGGCTGTGCTGGGTACAGCATCTGGTGCTTGGGGAACAAAATGAGTCTGGCATGAGAAAACTGACGGTCAGCAAGTATGGATGGGAAAGTATATTGAAGTATACTGAAAAAGATCCAATTCTGCAAATATCCACTAATAATTAATTTCTAATATTTTACTGTTATTTCAAAACATGTCAGCAAAACTGTCAAGAGAAAAGAGTGGAGTTTGATGTGCATACAGTACAGTGGTCTAAGCTTACCCTGGGGATTTAATAAAATCCATGTATAATAGTGTAAGTCCTACAGGGAAGGTACCATGGCCATGTCTGCAGCTCACCCTTAGCAGTGCGCCTTGCATATTAATGAAGGCACACTACTGAGGGAGAGCCATGTAGCATGATTACAGAATCAGTGTAGGGAGGGTGTTACAGTGTCTGGAGATGTGTACCACACCTCATAAACTGTCAAAATACCAAATAGTCAGTGTATGGCACTGAAAATAAAATTTAAATATTGTGTGTGTGTGTGTGTGTGTGTGTGTGTGTGTGTGTGTGTGTGTGTGTGTGTGTGTGTGTGTGTGTGTGTGTGTTTGCATGGCACAGTGCTTAGCAATGGACATGTGCCAAACATCTAAAAATAGAAACTGGATGGATTCAATTATAAATGGAAAGGTCAAGTTTAAGCATAGCTGAGCAAGCTTGTGCGGCATGCCACAGTGCTCAGCAGTGCTTAAACATAGTGGAGAAATATATGTAAAAGTACAACAGCAATTCACAAGGCCATGTAGGTGAATGGTTAGAGTGACAGCCTTATGTGCAGTAGGTGTAGGGTTCAAATACACAGGCTGGCTATTTTATAAATACACATTCTGAAAGTTATTTTATATCCCAATTAAATAATTATGTGATTACATCGACAGGTTATTAATATTATTGTGCAAATATATATTTATGAGATGTACTAGTAAGCCCTGATTGAATTTTGTATGAATACACAAACAAGTTATTCAGCATGTATGTTGTAAATACATGTAAGAGATGTATTTTAAACCCCTGATGAAATGTGTGCATGCAGAGACATTTTATGAAGCATTTATTTCGCAATTACACAATTATGAAATGTATAATGCAATCCTGCAGTGCTGTGCCCAGCTAAGCTCCACTAAGCATAGCTAAGCCTAGCAAGCACTGCTTAAACAAGGAAAGTTTGCGCATTGCTAAGTAGTGTGAAGCACAGCTAATCAATGCTGAATTAAGCATTGGTCAGCTCTGTTAAACTGGCTTGTGCACCACTAAGCATTGCTAAGTATTGCCAGTTTAAGCACTGCTCGGCTGAGCTCAGTGGGTTTGAGTGGTGCTAAGCGAAGTGCCACATTTTTAAAAAATGGCCCAATGGCAACAAAGGATGGGAAAATAGCCTTATTTAAGTGCAGCAGGTGGGAATACAGACAGAATCTGTTGGAGTTTGATCTTGGCAGAGACTATGGCAGGTGTTGGAGAGGGTGCGTGCTTCTGAATACAGTGGTGGGGCATTCTGGAGTCCAGGGTCATGGTTAGACTCCTTGTGAAAGACCATGACATCCAGCTACTGCAGGGCCAGGACCAGGGGTTGGAATACAAATCAAAGGCCTGGGACTGGCTGTACATGACCGCACCAGTGCAACTGGTATTCCCCACATATATGAGCAGGCATCACCATTTTGATGACTGAAGTGCAGGAAGGGGGCTCTCTTGGCTACTTGGATCCAATATGCCTGGGATGACAATGTCCCATAAGTTTGTAAGTATAGTTAGCATTGTTTTACCAATAAATAATCTGCATGTGTGATAGACAGACACACATAATGGTGTGTTTGTCTCCCGCAGCTGCAGAAGAGAGACCTTGCAACCTGGAGGCCCATGCAGAGTGCCTGGCCATGTTGCGCAGAGAGTGTGGTGAGTACAGATGTATCTTGCAATCTATAGTCATATAAACAAGACAGAGTACATTAGTAACTGCCAGCATGTTTTGAGAGTACTGAAATGAATGTGGTCATAGACCTGGGCTGATATAACTAAGTAATTCCAGGTACAGTTCAATAAAGGTGAAAGCATGATACCTGATAATGTTAAGCAAAAAAAAGTTTCCACTGCATTAATAATGTTAAGGAAATAAAAGTTTCTACTACATGAATAATGTTAAGGAAATAAAGTTCAACTGCAAAAAAAAAAAAATTATCTGCTTTTACTGTATTTGTGTTTCTTCCTACTTTATTTTGCTTTTGCGTCATCTTAATAGTACTCAATTGTATTTATTACTGCTTGGTGTAACTCATTCTAAGACTTTTAGTTCAAGCACTTGGGCTTCAAACCAGTTGTTTTACATTAAGAAGATGTGTGGTCTGCACTGTAGTGGCAGAACAGGTAGCTTACATCCTTCTAAGTTGGGAACTGCTGATTGAGGGCTCAGTGTCTGTTATTCTAAAAGTGTATTAATTCTGGTTTAAGCACTTGGGCTTCAGGCCAGTTATTTTACATTAAGAGGGTTCGTTGTCTGCACTCTTGTGGGAGGAGAGGCTGGACTCTGCCCTTCTGTGCTGGGAATTTCTGGTTAAAGGCTTATAGTGCCTGCATATTTGAACTGCTTCTTACTGAAATTGGTACACCTTGTTTGCTGTAGCATAGACTAGATCCAGGCCTGTTGAATCTAGCTTTGTTTGTATAACTTGAGCACTAATCCAGGCATTCTTTAAAGTATTCAATTGTATTTATTACTGCTTGGTAGTAACTTGATTAAAGTGTAGCTATCATTCTAAGTCTTTTGGATTAAGCACTTGGGCTTCAGACCAGTTGTTTTACATTAGGAATGTTTGTGGACTGCACTGTGGTGGCAGGACAGGTAGTTTACATCCTTCTAAGTTGGGAACTGCTGATTGAGGTCTCAGTGTCTGTTATTCTAAAAGTGTATTAGTTCTGGTTTAAGCATTTGGGCTTCAGGCCAGTTATTTTACATTAAGAAGGTTTGTGGTCTGCACTCTTGTGGGAGGAGAGACTGGACTCTGCCCTTCTGTGCTGGGAATTTCTGGTTAAAGGCTTATAGTGCCTGCATATTTGAACTGTTTCTTACTGAAATTGGTACACCTTGTTTGCTGTAGCATAGACTAGATCCAGGCCTGCTGAATCTAGCTTTGTTTGTATACTTGTTGTTTGTTTGCTTGTTATTTCCCTGAAACGCTAATTCCACCTCAAATGCAGCTTTTCAGCGCTTCTGTGGATCTCTAGTGATATCTGCATTGCTTACTGTACTTATTTCCTTGTTTCACTTGAAAGAAAGTTACTGTTTGTCATTTTTGCATTTAAGTTACCTGTAACACATTGCATTTAAGTTACCTGGCACTTGCTCACTAAAGCAATTATATAAGTCAGCACTAAAACATTAAAAGCACGACAGCCTCACAAACTCCCCTTGAGTACTTGTTCCCCATTGCCCCTTTTTTTCAATTATAAAGGAATTCCCAATACTATTCTAGCATGTCCAAAGGTCAGTTGTCAATCTCCTCTCTGGTCCAGCGGTTGAATTTGGGAATCTTGAGGCAATGTTACAACTGCATCATGTACACAGACAACCCTCTCCTCCTCCCAACAAATTCCAACACATGTGAGAGATGCAACCATATAGCCAAACTGGAGGATAAGCTCTCT
This sequence comes from Protopterus annectens, assembly GCF_019279795.1. Lineage (NCBI taxonomy): Eukaryota > Metazoa > Chordata > Ceratodontiformes > Protopteridae > Protopterus > Protopterus annectens. The sequence goes on from NC_056745.1 coordinate 977,874,022, forward strand.
CAACTCAGTACTGGTGTAACCAGTCAGGAGGTGAAGGAAACCACACTCACTACAATTCCAGTCTCACATAGACCTACCACGACAGCAAACCAAACACATAAACACACAAAAACATACTCGGAGGCTCTAAATAAAAATCTGCCTAAGCAGCAGAGACCTCCAAAGCAGACACCCAAGCAACCGCTAGGTAAAACAAAATAAGTGCAACACATAGCTCACAAAGCCAGTGTGCCGAACAGTCACAGCCCTTAAGGCTAAACAACACACCTGATACACTTGTAATAGGTGACTCTATCATCAGGCACACTGACGTCCCGCTCACCAGGCTGAACAAGGAGAAGGTCACAGTGAGCTGCCTGTCGGGTGCTAGGATCCGCCACATAACAGAAGCCCTCAGGTCACTCCAAGGCAAGTACAAATATGACTCGGTCATTGTCCATGCTGGTGTGAATGACCTGAGACGTACCTCCCTGGACTACATGAAAAGAGACATACAGGAGCTCTCTGAGCATGTAGCCCAGGCCGGTATGACCCTGACCTTGAGTAGCATCTTACCCTCACCAAGAATGATGCCACAATATGAAGACAAGATGATCAATTTCAACAATTTGCTTAAGTATTGGTGTCATTCAAAGGGGATCCAATGCCTGTCAGCCTGGGATGACATGCTCGACAAGCCATGATGCTTCGCTAGGGACTGCTTGCACCTGTCACCCCTGGGCTTTCGGATATTGGCAAAGGCTCTTGCTTCCCTCATAGTGCCTTTTTTAGGCAAGGCTCAAAAGACAAACCCACCTCCATAGGTATCACAAGGGATAAGAAACTAAGAGTAATGCTACTCAACGCCAGAAGTCTAAACCTCAAGATGCATGCACTCGAAACTCTCCTTAGCATGGAGAACATCGATATCTGTGCAGTAACAGAAACCTGGTTCAAGGCTCCGAGAGCACCCCAGCACTACCAGGTTATACCTCATACCATGCTTTTTGCCCCAAAACTTGGACCGAACCACAAAAGGAGGGGAGTATCAATATTCGCCAAAGATACCCACACCTCCAGATTGGTGGCACAGCATGAAGCATCAGAGACTATCCATGTGCAACTAACAGTGGGTAAAACTGCCTTCCAGTTTATAGCCTGCTACAGACCACCCTCCCAAACCCAGGAACCCCACTCAGCCTTCCTGAGAACACTGGAAAATATGAAGGTCTCTCCAAAGACCATTATATTGGCGACTTCAACTACCCAAACATAGACTGGGAGCATTACTCTAGCTCCAACACCCTAGCCCAAAGGTTCCTAGAATTTATAAACTCAAATGCTATGGAACAACTTGTTACCACTCCCACAAGAGGGGAAAACATACTGGACCTGATCATCACCAACATGGGGACTCTATGCTCCAGACCAGAAGTGTATCCCTCACTGGTAAGATCAGACCATAAACTAATCTCACTGGATATTCACATCCTGACCCCACCCTCTGCCCAGAAAACTACAGTGAAAAACTTCTCTAAAGCAAATTTCACACTCCTCAAAACCGAGGTGGACTCCTTCAAAGCCCCCGAGCCTGTGGAAAATACGGCCCAGACCACAGAATCCTTTATAAACGCATTCTATGAACACCTTCAGGAATGCATGGATCATGCAATCCCATATAAAACCAAGACCCAATCCTCCAAAGGTAGACGTTCTGTCTGGTGGACCCCAGCCATAAACAAACTACACAATAGAAGGAGGAAGCTACTACATGATAGAGCAAAATCCCAAAAAGGGAAGGCATCTCTGATCAGTATTAGCAAAAAACTATGGGCACTCATGAAATCGTCTAAGGCCAGCTTTGAGAGAAAAATTGCACAGGACACTAAGGATAATCACAAGGCTTTCTTTAGTTATGTTAGGAACCTGGGTGGGAATTCCCAGATATGCTCAGAATTACTCCAAAATTACAAAAAATACATCGAACCCACAGATATTGCCAACATCCTAGCTGACAGGTTCAGCGCAAACTCCCCCCCCTCACCAAAAGGGCAAATATCTATCCCAGCAGAGTGCTGCCCCCCTGACATCTCAGATGCTCAGATAAGAGCTGCCCTCTCCAAAGCAAAAAACACAGCATCAATGGGACCAGACAGTATCCTGGGCTGCGTCCTACATGAACTCCAAGAAGAGCTAAACCCAAACATAAAACTACTGTTCAATCTCAGCCTTACTACAGGATATGTACCCAAAGAGTGGCGTACAGCAACAGTGGTCCCTCTCCACAAAGGTGGTGCCTCAATGGATCCTGGAAACTATCGCCCCATAAGCCTGACTAGCTTGGTCTGCAAAGCTATGGAAAGGATCATCATGGACCTCATAAATAAAAATATTAGGGACCTACAGACACTGAATCCTACCCAGTTCGGCTTTGTTAAGGGCAGATCCTGCCTCTTAAACTTGGTCAATTTCTTTGAAACAGTCACCAAGGCCATTGTCGAGGGGAAGGTGGTCCACACAGCCTACCTGGACCTCGCAAAAGCCTTTGATACAATACCCCACTCGGGCATTATAGATAAGCTCACCAGCTTAAATATAAACCCCTATGTCACTAGATGGGTTGCAAACTGGCTCAAGGACAGAACCCACATGGTTAGAATTGCTGGAGCCATGTCAGACTCCAAACCAGTTACAAGTAGTGTCCCACAAGGCTCAGTCCTGGGACCTCTCTTGTTCGGTATATATTTCTTGGAGGTACAGGCCAACACAGAAGGACTGTGGCTGACCAAGTTCGTAGATGACTGCAAACTGGGCGCCATAATCGACTCTCCAGCTGACACAAGCATCCTCCAAAAGGGCCTCATAGAAACAGACAACTGGTGCCAGAGCCATGGCCTCAAGCTAAATGCCAAAAAGTGTATAGTCATCCCCTTTGGCAAAAACAAAGTGCCCACAAATTACCACATAGGTGGTAATCCATTAAGTACAGAAGTAGTAATTAGGGACCTGGGGACCCAAGTTGATAGCAATCTCTCATATGACAACCACGTGGCCAAAGTGGTTAGAAAAACATTTTATATAGCCCACCTAATCATGAAGGGATTCACATCTAGATCAGGGGAGGTCATCGTGCCTCTTTACTCATCCCTCATCAGGCCCATAATTGAGTACAATGCCCCTTTTGGGATGTACCTTACCAGACACCTGCAGCAACTGGAAAGACCCCAAAAGTACCTCACCAAGAGGATCAAAGGGCTCAAACAGATGCCATATGCTGCCCGGTTAAAGAAACTCCAGCTCTACTCAGTGGCATACCACCTGCACAGAGGCGATCTGTGCCTGACGTATAAAGCCATGTCCAACCCGGACATGCTGCACCTCAGAAAATCCAAATCCCATCGAGCTACGCGCTCGAGAGACTTGAACCTCAGCACTGAAATAAATAGGACATGCTGGAGGGACAGATTCATAACCCAGAGGCTCCCTTCACTCTGGAATAAAATCCCAGTCCAGGTTAGGCAGAGTCCCTCATTGACTCTCTTCAAGAGGAATCTTGATGAGTGGATGGGAGATCGTAGGTTTACCCCGGGTATTACTTCTGTGTCACTGTTAGACAGAGGCACAGTATACTAACCTCGAAAAAGGGCATAGCAAAATTAATTTAAAATGGGTGGCGAAAGCCAAACACACTCTGGCTAGGCTTATAAATGCCCTAGGGCAGATAGCCTAGTATGAACCTATGAACCTATGAATAATGTTAAGGAAATAAAGTTCAACTGCATTCATAATGTCAAGGAAATAAAGTTTTGTCTGCATTAATTGTGGAATTACAGCTGTATTGCAACATCTGCATTATATGAAGTGTTCATCAATAAAGACTGTTACATGTATACCAATCCCTACATGATGTCACCTCTAATAAAGCTGTGTTGTTCAATATGTGTGTATTTTAGGCTGTTGGTCATGAAATCGAGTAGTACAACTGCTGTGAAGTAAAAACGGGAATAATACCACAAAGTGACTGATGTTTAGCTAATAATGAAGTGTTTTGCTAAACTGAAGATGTGGAGCTATACTGCAAGATATAATGCATTATGATATTTGTTCTGCACTAAGCTCTGAACCTAGAATAGGAATGGCCAATGTATATAGTGTGTATCTCAGGATTGTCTTATGTTAATGATTGCATTTCAGCTATATTCATTCCTAATCTTAATTAGACTGCTGCAGGCAAGTATGAAACTGTAATAGCTGTAGACTGCAAACATACCAATAGCTGTAGACTGCAAATATACAATCTGCAACAGTATATGGGTCAGGTAGCTAAACCAGCACTCCGATATGGTCTGTACACATCACACGTTGTTTCACCCACTAGTGGTTAATTGTCTACACCTGCATTCCATGCATTAATGCACATTTCACCTACTATCTCTGTCATGCATGAATCTCATGCATGTGTGTTCAAGTGTCACTGCAGTCTTACATAACACTCTACCTCTATTAACAGGTCACAGTTTATCAGTTCAGCTCTAGGGACATAACAGTCAATCAGTATACAGGAGTGGATCAGTAGCTGAGTTTGATAAACACTATGTATGATGTACATTTTGTCACACACAGACCGGGGTTCGAATCCAGGAACAAGTACTACTAAATATTTATAGAAATAGTTATGTATTGTTAACAGATCTTCTCTCCACAGGAATTACAGGTAAATAAATGGCTGTAGTAGCTGTTCGACTGGGTTACTAATTTATGTGTCCAGATTTACCAGAATGTTAACAGCATTGCTCGGCAAGGTGATAAGACGTCAGTATATAAAAAGTCAACAAGGACAATACTAATACACGTTAATAAAACAAATAAAACTGTTTAATCTTGGTGCAGCTGTATGCCTGGTGTGTCTGTGAATGTCTGCTGATAATCTAATCCCATGCCGGCCAAGGACGGCATTATAAGCATAACACCTCTACGCTGTGCAAGATACATGTCTCTCAACTGTCACGCAGTCACAGACTGTGATCACTGTTGCCAAATCCCTTGGACACAGATTTAACATACACGTGATTTATGTCAATAACACAGTCACACCACATCAGTCCACAGTACACCTTGGTACTCACATATTTCCCCTGTAGTTATGTACCTGTAGGTGTTACAGCTTGGCCATACTGTCACATGCGGATAGCTTGAGAGGTATGTAGGTACTACAGAAGCTATAGGGCACTTTTATACATAAAGTAAGGCCAGACCTGTGGAGTATATCAGAGTACTGTTGCAAACAATTTAGCCTATGCTGGTAGTAATGGAATTTCTTTCTGTCTCCCCCCACCCCTTATCTGCTTCATAATTTATTATTGTTATACATTGGGTATAGTTTACTTTTAACATATGTTCTCAAAATGTTATGTTGGGCCTTGTGTTTTATTATTTTTATATATTACAATGGTTGCATATTAACATACCTTATTGAATTACCCATATTGTTGGCCTTTTGCCATAACTGTTACTGGCATGTAGTTACAATATTGACTGTTATACCACTTATTGTGTGTCCCATATGCTATGCAATGTTATGTTACTGGGTAAATTGGAACAACCTGGCATGCTGTTATAACTCACTGTTAAATGTTCTGCTCATTACTAACCTATACACTTGGAAAAAACCTCCACACCATAGCTCGACTGGGTAGGCCGGTTCCCATGAATCCACCTACCCTACCTCAACCGGCTGTAGCACTGGGTTCAAGCATGTCTGGGACCCAACTTGGAGCTTCCCCCTCTGCTGGTCCTGCACCACATATGGCTGGAACCACCTCAGGTGATGGGGCCCATTCCCCTGGGAGTGGGCAGGGAGAGGGAGTTGTGCACCAGCAGGATCATGCAGCAAGGGTTTGATGATCAACTGTGCTGGATTGAGGTTTGACTTGCCAACCTGGAGGGGCAGGCTGGCACAGGCACCCAGCCCTCAGCACAGACACCATCAGGGCAGTGAGGGAGCAGTGTGGACTGCCCATGGGTGGGGAGCTCAGTCTCACTGCTGCCATCTGGGGGAACATGGCTCTCCAATTCCACAACACCATCCCCGTTCAAGGTGTTTACCCCCCTCATGTGTCATACACAGCCCCTGTATGCTGTCTTGTCTGTCTTGTCTGTTTGCAAATGCAACCTCTCCTACCCAACTTACCTCCCCATACATACCTATATACCTTTCCCAACATTGCACTCTTTCCTTAAAAAACAAAATGGGCATCTGTCCTGCAAAAAAAATGTATCTCCATACATAGCTCTCCATTTCACCCCCATGTACACTGCCCACAATCAGTCATTACAACAATTAATCAACACAGTTATGTCACCCACACCCCTCTCTCTGGGATGTGAGGCTGTTGCTGTACAAGAAATGGAGAGCTATGGTCCTTTCCTACACCCATCCTGTACATCCCTACCTGCCTTTCACATGGTTTTCCCCCTGCTTGCCCCATTTTACCACTGTCCCATCGTTCCTTTTTTCTTTTCTTTTTTTGGAAATAGCGTGGGTTTAAGTGGAGCTAAGCGACACAACAAGCAAACCCATTTAAAACTGCTTTAATCACCTTCTGTCTTTCTTTTTTTTTTCTTTAAAATATTTTTATTTGTTTTTAATTAAGATAACATTTTAAATAATGAAAAAACAGTAAGTAATATGTTCTTGATCATATAAAAAGGAATAAGGAAAATGAAAACAATATAAGTATACACCTATAAAATTATAAAACATCATAACATATTGAACTATTTACACTGGTGCCTAAACAGATTATGTAATGAAAACAGGAATCACAATACCACTGCTAAATCAGGCTGGTATGGTAAAAAAGACCATAAAGACTCCCATATAAATATGATTCCTTAGATGCAAACAAATCCACTTTATTACATAAAAGGAATAATTGCTTTCATCCTGCTTAACAAGACTTCTTCAGATTCAACAATGACATTAAAAAAGGGTTATATATACCCATAAACATTAGCAACAAAAAAGGAAATGTCATAATTTAATTAAACAATTAAGGAGCTATGAAAACTGGCTAACATATGTATTTAACTTAGGTAAAAAAGAGAAGTGAAGTAACTTAGTACTTAAGAAAACTGAATGAATATACAAATATTAAAAAGTGTTAAAAAATCAATAATGTTTAAAATACTATAAAAATATACATATTTTATATAATGCTATTATATAAATACATAAAATACATCAAATGTATTTATAATATGTTATACTAATTCAAATTATGCTCTGAGCTCTAAAATAGGTTTAAGGGGAATATTTTCATTTATTCCCGGTGGGTTGCATGTATTTAGCTTTAGTTGCCATTTAACTTCTTTTTCTTCCAAGAGCTTGTCATTGCCTCCTGTGAGATCACCCATTAACTTTTCTAAAATAGCAAATCTAAAGGTGTAGCACTCTTTATTATCTCCCAAGTGTCTATATAAGGCATTATTAGTATTTTGCTTTCTTATGTGATATATATCTTTGTAAATTCTGTATTTTAATGACCTGTCCTTTTTACCAACTTAAAACACCAGACAGCTCATACACATTGTCATATAAACCACACTCTTAGCTTTACAATTCCCTTTTTGGAACTTGACAACTGTCTTATTCATATTAGCTAATTGTACTTCAGCTTTTATATGTATATATATATATATATATATATATATATATATATATATATATAGCCACATTGACTGCAAGAACCCCATTTTTTAGTACCTTGGATATCACATAGCGACCTCCACGGTCTAATGTTCTCCAAATTACTCTTAAGGTTGCCCCCTACCTTGGAAACAAAGTTTGCAGTTTCCCCTAATAGATTATAGATATCGCTGTCACTTCTGAGGATATTCCAGTTCTTTGCAACTATGTTTTTAATATGTGACATATATGGGTTTTACTAAAGTGGCTTGTATTGTGTCCCCATCAATACAAGACATATTCTATGGTACCTTCAACCATATCTGGAGGATAACCTCTCTCTAAAAACATGTTTCCCACGATATCTAACTCCTTTATAACATCTGAGTATTCAGAAGTCATCCTAGCTGCTCTAATTCATTGCCCTTTAAGGATGGTCTTTTTCTGTGACAGTGGATGACAGCTACTAAACTCTAAATAAGAGTTACTAAATGTGGATTTACGATAAACTTTAGTTTTAAAGCCATTAGCTGTACTTGAAATATAAGCATCCAGATATGGCAAACCATAATGATCATAAGTCTGAGTAAATTTTAGGTAGAGACAAGCACTGTTAAGGTGAGCTATAAATCTATCTATATCTTCAATTGATCCTTTCCTTAACACAACAACATCATCCAAAAAATGTACATAAAGCTTAAATTTATTAGCAAAAATTCTATTAAAGACATGTCTATGCTCCTGCTCGATAAGTACTAAATTGGCGAAAATGGGTCCACAAGATGCCCCCATGACCACCCCTTTGATTTGTTTAAAATATTCCCCTTGAAATAAATAAAATTATTTTCCAAAACTGCTGTCATAAACTTTAAAATAATTTGAACCTTATCACTGTCCAAACTGACGTACTTAACCATGGATTCATAACATAATTCCAGCCCTTCTTCCTTAGGGATAGAATTAAATAAATCGACCACATCTATGGTCATTTACTTTAAATCATTCTCCCAAAGTTCACTAGTAATTCTTCCCAGAAAGTCCCATGAGTCTTTTAAAAGATGTTGGATATCTGTGTACTTATGTTTTAACCAATCATCTATTATAACTCCATAAGGAAATGTCTTAGATTTACTCCTGAACACTATAGGATAAAATGGGGGTTGTAAAACATCTTTGTGAACCTTGGGAACACCAAAGATAGTAGCTAGCACAGGATTCTTAACTCTTGGATCCCGGGAACTACCGCCCCATCAGTCTGACGAGCCTGATCTGCAAGGCCATAGAATGTATTATCATGGAACTATTGGCAAGCTTCAAACACTGGACCCCACACAGTTTGGGTTCGTGAAGGGCTGATCATGTCTCCTGAACCTGATTGACTTCTTCGAATCAGTCTCCAGAGCTGTGGACAAGGGGAAGGTGGTCCACACAGCCTATCTGGACCTCACCAAGGCCTTCGACATGATCCCCCACTCTGGAATCATAGATAAACTTACTAAGCTGGGCATTAATCCCTACGTCACGCAACCAACTGACTTACTGACAGAACCCACACTGTAAAAGTTGCTAACTCCAAATCCAGCTCCAGACAAGTGACAAGTGGAGTACCTCAGGGTTCAGTCCTGGGACCGCTCTTGTTTGGCATCTACTTCTCTGAAGTACAGGCCAACACTAAGGGACTCTGGCTAACAAAGTTTGCAGATGACTGCAAACTGGGAGCCATTATTGAATCCCCAAATAATGTGGATATTCTACAAAAGGGCCTTACAGAAACAGATGCTTGTATTTGTTGATTATTTGGTTAATAGGTAGGACCTTTCTTGATTCTATTAATTAATGGCAAAATAATAAATTTCCTTTTTTCAGAGTATTTATGTTGTGGGTTTGAAATGTTTTGAGAATATTGGATGTAAAGGCTATAGGAAAGAGTAAAAAGAACCAAGAGTTGATACTGGGATTCGGGTCTATATTACATTATCGAATACTCTTGTATTCAAAAACGTAATAGTCGACCTGTAAATGTCGAAAATGTCTAACGTCGAACATTTCAATGGAGATCTCCGTACAGTGCGGATATGGAAGTTTTCCATTGTCTGCACTGTATGGCGTTCTCGGTATATTTAAGTAGCGAGGGGTGTGGGGGGGTGCAGTGGGCTTGCCACCCTGCTTACAGTGTTTAAATGGTTTGCTTGGGTGGGTTTTTTTTTTTACTTGTTCGATGTTTTCGACATTTACGGGTCGACTATTATATTTTCAAATACATGAGTATTTGATAATATAATATAGACACCTGGGATTCTTATTTAGAAATTTCTTAAAGATAGATGATGCAAGATTTATATATTGAAATGGATTTTCTAGAAAATAACTTTTATGCATCCTATTAAGGAGATTTGATAAAATAAACAGACGATCTTGAATCTGACATTGCAACAATTCTAACCAGATCTGTTCATGCATTTGTTTCCATATAGGAGAGTAAGATAAATTTACCCATAATGTTATATTTTAGCAACAGAAGAGATAATATATGTTGCTGTATCTGACAGATTAATTCCTCCATCCTCCCAGTCCATCAAGTGATTATTTAAGGCAATTCAAGGTTTATTTGAAAACCATAGAAAACTTAATACTAATTTATTATATTTTTGTATAATGTGTCTGGGGAGAGGAAGAGAGAAGACTTGTATGAGATATAGTATCTTAGGAAATACTATTGATTTGATCAAAAATAGCCTATCTTGCATTGTAAATTATTGGTTAGACATCATTAGTTCTATTTTATTTAACATTATATTATAGTTGAATAAGAGTGACTCTTTTAAGTCATCTAATAGGTAAATACCTAGATATTGAAGTCTACCATCATATATTTAGAGAACGTTTTGTTTATATAATTTATTTTACAGTTTGAGAATATTTTTTTTGTTTTATTTGCATTAAACTATGGACCAGAAATATTTTGATAGATAAACATAGAGTTAAATAGTGCTTGTAAGGAATAGTTTGAGTCAGACAAAGTCAGGAGTATGCTGTTGGCAAACAATTGCAGTTTTAAGTTTAACTCTTTAGTGATATATGTGTATATATATATATATATATATATATATATATATATATATATATCAAAACTGAAATACTATAAGCTTGAAAATCAAAATCCTGAAACCAAAAGCCTGAAAACTCAAAATCCTGAAAATTCAAAATCCTGAAAACTCAAAATCCTGAAAACCCAAAATCCTGAAACTCAAAATCCTGAAAACACAAAATAGACATACTGACGTCATTGTGGCTTTGCTATTATTAGCCCCTGTGTGGTGTGGTCATGTTGGGTTCAGGTAAGTGTGTTGTATTGGTTTGTTTTTAGGGGTGGTTAAGGGGTTTAGGTTAGGTTACAGGTTAGGGTTAGTTAGGAGGCATGTGTATATACAAATATAAGTTTGGGGTTGAGGTTAGGGCGGGTTAGTAGGTCAGGTAGTGGGAGTGTGAAGTGGTTAGGTTAGGGTTGTTAGCGAGGGGGTCAGTTTGTAGAAATACTCTGTGCATATAGCATTATTTTTGTTTTTCAGATTTTGAGTTTCAGGATTTTGAGTTTTCAGGATTTTGAGTTTTCAGATTTTTTGAGTTTTTCAGGCTTTTGGGTCAATTTTGATTTTCAAGCTTAAACTGCAGGCTTCTGATAGAAACCATATATATATATATATATATATATATATATATATATATATATATATACATAGATATATATATACCTTTAAAATTATCTGATCTAATATTATTTGCAAAAGGCTCTATCAATAGTGCAAATAACAAGGGTGAGAAGGGGCAGCCTTGCTTAGTCCTTTTCATAATTATAATAGGTACAGATCTATGGGATCCTAACTTAACATATGCTAGTGAACTTTCATATAAAGATTTAATTAGTGCATTGAAAGCTTTTGGAAATTTATATTCATCCAAAACTAAAAGTAGGTAATTCCAGTTAACATAATCAAAGGTACTGTTGATATCCAAGGAGACTATAGTCAAATTTATGCCTCAAAGTTTATTATGATCAATTAATGTTAGGATTATTTTAATATTATCATAGGTATTCTTCCATTTATAAAGCCTGTTTGATCTTCATGTATTAAAAAAGTGAGAAAATGTTTGATTCTATCTGCAAAAATTGCTATAAACATTTTATAGTCAATGTTTAGTAGAGTTATGAGTCTGTACGAAGAACAAAGTTTTTCATCTTTACCAGATTTTATTATTGGGGATATTAATTAGTATTTCCAGGAGGGGGTTATACTTATATCCTTTTTGATTTTAGTGTATACTTTTAAAAGTAAAAATAAGGGTTGACTCAGCAATAATTTATACATTTCTGGCAAGAAATTGTCTGGACCAAGGGCTTTGTTTGCCGTAAGTTTACTAATTTGTGATTTTAGTTTAGTCATAGTGATTGATTTACTAACAATATCTATTTGTTCCTGCGTTAACATTGTGAGGATATTTTTATTAAGAAATATTTTAATATCATTGCAGGTAAAGCTGGAGGGATTGCAGAATTGCTTATATTGTAAAGAAGTCTGAAAGTTTCTAAAATGTTATTTAGATCAGTTACTTTCTTCTTTGTGTGTGGGATATAAAGTTCTTTTGTTTGATTAGATTTAATAATTTTTGTTCTGTTTGCTAAATATCTTTGATTGGCATTATTCATAGAGTAAGAATTTAATTTAATTTTCTCAAAGTTAACCATAATTTTATGAAGAAGTATTTCAGAATATTTATTATTGGTTTGAACAAGTTCTGGTTTTAGATCTGTGTTGCCTTTTTGAATTTCTGATTTAAGTTTATCCCGTTTATTTTGTAGATCTAACATGTCTTTCCTCCATGTTTTCTTTTTGTTAATATACCAAGATAAAGCTTTACCATAGATGTAAGCTTTTAGAAGGTCCAACGTATATATTTCTGATATATCTTCTGTAGTTTTCATTTTAAGAAGTGTCTTTATTTCCTTTAATTAAAATTCCTTAAACTCTGTTAGAGTTATTATATATTATAGGTTCCATATTGGGACCTCTTCTCTTTTCTATCTTCATAAATGACCTCTACAAAGCCATCCCAGACACCACCTGTATTCAGTATGCTGATGACTCGACATAGTTTTGTTCTGATTCATCTCCAGTAAATTTATTATCAAAAACACAATCCTGTTTCATGGCAGAGAATTGGGGTATTGGACATCAACTTATTCTCTTCATCCAAAAAAACCAAACTGTTTAATCTCTACCCCCACTCAGATCATACACACCCCTTTCTATTCAAATCAAAAAAAAAACACAATTATCTCCCCCTACACACTAACTAAACTACTGGGAGTTACCACTGACAATAAACTTAGATATGATATCCATATCAATCAGACTATTAAAACAGAAAAAAAAAAAAAAAAATAATAAAAAAAGATAAAATAATCCTTTACTACTCCAATAAAAAAAATGGCCCCTCCCTCCCCTCCTCCTCCTCCTCCTCCCCTGCCTCCCCTATCCCCCTACCCTTACACTAAACTGAATAAAATAAAAAAATGTTGTTATAATCATATTGCCAGAGATTTGCAACTGGCATGTGCCCAACACCCATCATTGTGAACCTACACCTGGAATTCGGTTGGAGCCTGGGTCAAACCTTCTCAACAGGAGCATTTAATAGTTCTTTAAAAAATAAACAAAAAAATCTGAAAAAATGCAAAAAAAACCTTAATCCTTAATCAAACATTAAACCTTACAATAATTTCAGTCAAACAAGTTAGTTACAACAACAACAAAAAAATCCAACAATGCAGGGGATGAAATCTCTGTTGAACTCCTGCAATCAGAAATATCAGAAAAAAAACTCACCACTCTCAAACCCAGCCTCAAACATTGGCTCTCAGCACAAACTTGATGCCAAATAAACCAGTACACTGACTCCAAATAAATCCTTCTTCTAAATAACTCTTTTAACTTCCTTTACCCTTACCCTCCTCTCATCTGATTCCTCTTCCATTCTCTTCTCTAATCTTTTCTTTCTCTAATCTCTTAAACTAATCTACAATAAAACTATCCAAAAAAAATCTAAAAAAAGGAAAAAAAAGAAGTACTTTTATGTGTCTGTAACATTTTTTATTAACTTAAAATTTTGTGTTTTGAAATATTTTTTTTGTAATAATTTAAAATGAGAAAACAAACAATTTGTGTAAACTACCAATATAGTTTACCTATTTGTCAATGTTTTTTTTTTCTCCGCTGTTGTGAGAAGACCTCCTTGTCAATGACGACAAAATAGTCAAATGATGTAAAAATAAATAAATAAATAAATATAGTATTCTAGTGATAGGGATGGAATGAATTGGTACAAGATCTACCTCAAAAACTAAAGCATTGTGATCTGATAAAGGGCAGGTTCTAACCTTAACACCTTCTAATTTTGTTGTTAGATGATTTGATATATATACCCTGTTAATACTAGAGTGGGAATTATGTCTATGTGAATAAAAGGTAATAAAATAATGAGTTTAAGTTAGCAAATTTATTGATATCTTTAATTTCATTATTTCAGTTCAATAAATTTCCAAAGTGCTTTTGAAGTGGGAGATTTCCTTATCTTACATTTTGAATCAGTATCTTTGTCATCCCCAATACAACTAAAATATCCCACCAGTATTAAACTACCCTTGGCAAAATTAATTATGTTTTCAAAATGATGATTATCTGTCTTAGCTCCAACTCCTGGAATCAAATATAGGTTGACTTAGGTGTATATTTTTCTGTTTATTTCAAGAGATACTAAACAAATCATACCAGAAGAATCATGATATGTGTTGATTATTTTAGGAGTAAACATTGTATTTCTGTATAAAATATCTACCCCCTCTTTGTCTTTTTAAATTGAGAGCTTACCAAAACTGTGTAATTATTGAGATTTAGCTTGTTTATATCTTGCTCTAAAAGATGTGTTTCTTGAAGAAATACCAGATGAGGTTTATGTAAATTGATGTAATTGAATAAGCTTCTCCTTTTAATATTATTATTTAAACCATTAATGTTGGCATTCAAACATTTCATACTCAATATAAATCTAAAGTTATATAACAGTATACAGATATAAGAGAAGATGCTAAATATGCAATTGGTAAAAGTATCAAGTGGTCACATGTAAAAAAGTTATGTACATTTCTGACAGACACTGAGCAACCAATTAACTAAAAACTTAGAAACTTAGAAATTCTTTCAATAAAACCATTATTCAACATGATGAGGGAAAAAACTCTTGCCTGAATAGTAAGACTACCCAAGCAAACCCTCTAGCTATATCTAAAATGTGTAAATCAATGCTCTCAACCTAGAATTTTATGTAAACTTTTTACTATGTTACTATAAGTTCAAATAGCATACATTAAAAATGGAAGGTAACTCTATTCAATTGGGTATGTACATATAATAATACTTGTAAAAATGTAAGAATAGACAAATATTATGAAAATGCATAATAATGACGGTGTATCAAAGCATTACAATTACTTTTGTAATAGAGCTTGAACATCAACATATAAGTACCGTGGTACAGGTTTTATGAATTTACGATTTGTTAATACAAGTATTATTGTTAATACACATTTAGCATAAGTCTATCTTAGTTAAGACACCTCTAATTTCAATGATAGTGTTGATACTAATATTAGTTCAATAGTAAGACATTAACTGATTCCATACAACCCAATTTTATCAGCATTGAGTTCCGTACATCACTAGTACGTAGATGATACTGAGAATCAGGTAACTGACATTAGTGTATGGTTTACTTTAAAGTATGCTATAATAGCAATACAGATAGGCTTACAGTTTCAGATTGAATAATTAGTAGTTTAGTCACTTAGTAGCTGCGGTCATGAGCCTTTAAAAATAAAAATATCCTCAGCACAAGCATGTCATAGTTCATTTTTCTACTACAGTTTACAGTAGTCTAAGCTTTTAGGGAATAATATCTTCCAGAAGTATTTCTGGTGCTTTGCTTCTGTAGTACATATACCAACAAACTGGAGATAATTCAGCATCAAGGTACTCACAGAAGTAAACATGCTAAAATATATTCATAAGTTGATCTCTGCAGTCCTTGCTGACATGAAACATTGCTGTTACATGACTAATGCTAGCAAAATGACCAATTAAAGTATTTCTTAATGTGCATGATAAAAAAGGCAAACCATGGATTTTAGTAAGCATGCATAGATAAACTAAATGCATTATTTGAAAACAAAAGGCATCCATTCATTTACTGTATGAGAGCCAGGAAGTTGATGGAGAAATCCCTTCACTCACTGGGAGGGTGCAAAATGGAGAGAGAGGGAGAGAGAGAAACTTGTCCTGGATGCACAGATAGTAACATTGCACAATACATCTAATACCCATTTGGAAGATTGTTAATTCATCAATAGTACATCTTTGGGGTGTCCAAAGAACCTAGAACACCCAATGAAAATTTGCAGAGACACAGGGAAGAAATGCAGACTGCATAAAATGCACTCCAGCAGAGAAACAAACTGAAGAACCAGGTGTTGCATTACAGAATCACCGACCATAGAACATTTCTGTGCAAAAACATTAATTCCCTCGTAATTGTAATAGGGTGTTGTCACTGTAATGGGATGCCCTTATCTCCTCTACACCAACTTCCTAGAATAACTTGTAATGAGGCACCAATCAGAAGAGAGGCTATGGGAACTGAGGAGGGTCACTAGGACACAATAAATGCAAACAGATGGAACAAAAAAAAACATACTCTCTAGGCTCTGAATTTAATAAAGCATTAGGTGCAAAACTACTAGGAGTACAAAGAACTTAGAATGAAAATTATGGTAATGTTTTAAGAAACTAATTCACTCTATAACATGGTAAAAAGACAACCTTTTGTATGAGGTGCACTAGGCTAGATGGGCATGACCATAAAGAAGCATACATCTGCTTCATGATTGTTTGGTGTTGTACATAACAAAGCATCATTGAGTGTCTTTATTCTGTTCCTTACTTGATACTGAACATTATACAACTTGCTACAGTCATGGGACTGTTTGTAAGAACTGATTCTCTGTTTCATGCTGAGAGACAACAAAGGTATTTGAAATGGCTGAAGTAGTTAATATCTCTCAAGTGATTTTCTTGTTAGCCCACCCAGGTATTTCATTGTAAGTAATGGTCTATCAGAGTACCTGATGATCAACACAAAATAGGTACTCAGTCTATAAATAGGGCTTCAGAAGATTTTAGTATCTTAGCAGCTACATTTAACTTCACCAATGACTCTACTTTCACTTAGGCAAGCAGTCTAGAAAATGGATGGACTGATAGAGGGTGAGAAACCCTAAAGCTTTAGTACTGTATGGATCTGGGTTAATGCGTGGGAACACAATGAGGTATCCTACTCCCTACTGTAATATATATAAGTGCCCTAGTCATAGAGATAGCTAAACATGGTGAGAATAAAACTGCACTTTATATAAATTAAAGAAAGGCATACATAGGAACACTGAACATTTAATTAAAGAGTTTTTCAACAGCAAATATATTTAATCCATTTCATTCAGATGGCTTAACCTTTTGTTATTAAACTTTTAGCAGTAAAGTAAGTTAAGGGGAAAAGTTTTTATTTCCTAAAATGGCTTTAACTTTCTATGTGCAGTATCCTCATAAGGCAGAAGTATCCTGAAAATTACAATAGTCCCATGGAATAATGTTTCCTAGTAATATTACTGAAGTGTGTACACTGCTAATTTTGTGTGGCTAATATAATTCTAATCAAGGAAACTGACTGTTTAATCATTGTTTTCAAAAGCAGTGTGAGTGTATCAGTCATTATCATATAATCCCTCCAATAATGATGTGAGACATTGGTGAGCACCATAAATCTTGGTATCGTCTGCTGATACATCAAATACATCCTCAGGTGAAGGGTGACTAAAACAGGTCTGACTAATAATCCAGCTAGAGCTGATTCATTATTGTTCAAAACGTCTGTTGTATTGTTGGTTACCTCAGTGAATGCTGTCTAAAGTATTGCTAGGCTGTCGTTAACCAACTTTCATTTACCAGACCATAGTATTAACAGCTTAATATGTATGAACTGGGTTATTTTGCATCATTTTAGGATCATCCTTTGACCTAGTGAGTGACATCACTGGCAAAGCATCTAAAGATGAAATGGCGTTTGCAAAGTTGACTCCATACAGAATAAGCACAATAGGAGGTCAAAAGGAATACAAACATTCTTGTGAGCTCAGCAGCAAGGAAAAGAGAAGCGTCTTCAACTAAAAGAAGGTAAGGCTAAAGCTAGGGAGTCCCAGAGAGCATGCAGAAGCAGGTTAATATGGGAAACAATTTTTCTCCTTCCCTTTTTTTTCTCTTCCTTTCCTTCCCTTTCAGTCAGAACATGCTGCTCCAGCAAGACAACAGAGAACCACACACAGCAAACAACAACATTCACCCCAGCCAGTACATGAAGATGAAATGCCACTGTTTCACATCAGCCAACAAAGACGGCCAATGCTGACAAAGTTACAACTACTCTGGGCAAACACAATGCCGAACTGCCAACTCTGCAAACTATTCACATATGCAAAACAGCACCAAAAAAAATGAAATTGCTGCAGCCCAAACTGAACGGAAAGCAAAATTTTCCAAGAAAACACGGCAGCACCAGCACTATGCAGAGAAAACACCCTGCCTGAGCAACACACAACATACAACACACAAAGGTCCACAAAGGACCACTGAACACACCAACAAAGCAAAACAGCAAACGTTGAGACCAAACTGTTCATCCCACTCAAACATACAACCTAGTAATTAATACTGTGGTGTGACTGCACATATATAACACTAAGCTAATAACTATCAGTGAATTCATTATCCAGCAGTATTTTATTTCAATAAATTAAGAGCCAGTTGGAAATAGTTCATCAAACAATAGGCATAGGTACTGTACATTTACTACTAGTACTCAATAAAATCAAGTAAATATTTGCAGAAATTGCAGTAAACAGAATGTAAGTAGTGTTTTTTTTTCTTTTTTAAATGATTGATTGTGCAGTAGAGAAAAAATATATTATAATTTTAAGTGTACTTGTTTGTAGTAGACACTTCTATTAAAAGGAAAAATTAAAAGAATACCTGTATTAAATAATGATTTAGAGGGAGAAAAGTTTAGCATTAATACAGTGGATTGATAGGAACAAAAGCATATAATGATTGATTATTATTTGTCCTTCATTTTTTTTTTGTTCTACAACTTTCCAGCCATTTTGTTCTGCTATTCTTTTAGGAGTGCTATTTGTCTAATCCATTGCTTCCACTTGAGTAAATATGCTATTGTTGAATAGGTATTTTGATGCCAATTCCACTGAGTCAAATATTTTTGTGCTTTCAGGAAAAAAGATTTTCAGCCTTGCTGGGAATAATAGATGGGTTTTCACTTGTTTCTTTTTTAATCCTTTTATCAGGGGAACAAATTCTCTTCTTTTTGATACCACAGCTGAGGAATAACCATTGTCAAATCTAACTACTGTATCTTGGAATTTAACAGGTGAATTAGCCCAGGCAGTTTTTAAAATTAGTTCTTTATCCTGACTAAAGAAAGTCTTACTGTAACAGATCTTGGCTTGGTTTTTGTTGTAGCAGAGTTTTCTGAAGTACCTAAGGCTCTGTGAGCATGTTCAATGCCATAGAAAAGTGATTCAGGTAGATTCACTATGGTAGGGATTCAGGATGTGAGAAAATTAATGATGTTGTCTCCTTCAGTTTTCTCAAGAAGTACATATATTCTGATGTTGTTCCTCCTAGATCTGTTTTCCAGGTCATCTAACTTGTCTAGTAAATAAGTATTTTGTTTTAATAAAAATTCTATTTGTTCTTCTTCAGAAATTGCAGTCTCCATATCACTAAGAGATTGTTCCATGGATATCTGACCCTTTTGTTGCATGATAATTTCTTGAAGATGTTCTCATTGAGAACATTTGTCCTTAAAATAATCCAATTTGTTGTCCATTTTGTTAATTTTTAGAGACAGATCCTGGATGTTTGACAGCAGAGAATGTAATTCCTTTTTGAGTGAAGAATAATCCTGTGAAGAGCTTTTTATGTGACTCATTCTGAACTGCTGAGAGAATTGTTCTTGTACAGTTGAATTTGACAGGAATTTTTTAATATCAGATAATAAAAAATCCTTCAATAGGTGTCCCAAAGTTCTTAAGTAATGATGATGATAAAATAATCCTTGAAGTATTCACTAAAACAAAAAATTCCTGTCAGAAATAGTTTTAAGGTAAGATAGCTAAGAGACTAAACTGCGACCAAGTCACCATCTTGGCCACGCCCCCACCTTCTGTCTTTCTGACATTGTTATGCACATTAGCAAAATGATCACTCCTGCCAAGTCTCAAACCTAGGACACTGCCAACTAGGGCATAGTGCATTAGCTCACTAGGCCAGTCAGCTCTGAAGAATAGCAGGTGTTTCCATAAACATCCTGAGTATCAATGATGTATGTCAGCAAACAATTTACTCCTGCCAAGTCTCAGACTCAGGACCCTGTCAACTAGTAGTGCATTAGCCCACTAGGCCACTCATCTCTGAAGTACAACAGGTATTTCCATAACATATCCTGAGTGCCAGTGACACACTGCTTGTAAATATAAGGGGAAAATGATAGTGTGCTTGGGACTGTGATGCAGACACCAAACCAGTACACAGCCAAATAAATGTTGATGGATGGATGTGAGGCTTAGGATATCAGGTAGAGCTGACAACTGCACAGACTGTTGCAGAATGTCAATAGTTGTGCCACCTACTTTTGGCATGGTTTTCGCAAAACCTATTCTGTGTGCTGAAATACTGGAAAGTCAGTACAGATTGAGATTAGAAAAGCATGACAGTTCAGTGTCACACGTCATACCCATCCAAACACACATGCTCATGCCAATCCTGTGTAACAGAGTGTATGCATGCACAGATGTCTTGCAAATACACCTGGTATAGTATTGACTCAATAGCTCGATCTGTTACATTCCTAGCATGCTTTACATTTTGCCATCCACAGTCCTGGCTTCCATTCCAGTCTGTTGCATGTCAAGTACTTGCTTGTCAATACAACAAATAACTGACTGAGCCCTGCAATTTTAAGCAGAACCAGCTACTGCTGCTGCAGTCACTGCCACCCATATTAGCATGTCAAAGGCCTATAGGTTGGGACACACTTCACAAATATGCATAGGCATCCTAAATGTCACCTACCACTCTCTGGATGGCACTATTACATAACATATGAACCTGAGGCACATGCCTCACCTGGACTGCTGTTATGGGTACCCTCACCCTGGCTATGTTGTGACAACAGAGCTGACACTGCTCCCTCACTGACATATATAGCTTGCTGTCCCCCAATGCGTTCACAATTCCCAGTATGACTCCTGGGCAGAATGCAGCAGCTGCAGCCTGCAACATATGCTGCAGTATGTTCAGCTACCTGCTACAGACCTACCATACCTCTCAAACACCAAGAACAGGGGATCCACACAACACCCATACCTAAGGGGTGGAGGGGGAATGGACAAGTGTCAGGGGCATGTGTCACAGTCTTCCCCTACAAACATACACAGCTGATATACCAGCAGCTACTGCAGCAGCATGCATATTCTGATACAAATGACATATGACACTCACATCTGTCTGTCCCCTTACAAACCTCAACCCACATTGTTCATAGGTTCATAGGTAGGTACTAGACTATTGGCACTAGGGCCTATATAAGCCTATCCAAATGGTACCCTGGCTTTTGCCAAACTAAAAAATTATTTTCCTGTGCCCCTGTCAAGCAGAGCCACAGAAGTGATCCCCAGGGTGAAGTTAAACAGTAAACTGCCACATAATTAGAAAGTCTGTTCACAATGGCCAAACATAGCATACCAACCTACGGACATACCACATAAAAATAAAAAAAATGGCAATGACGACTTGTACTATAAATATCCAAAACTTTGATAAAGAATTAATGTAAATGAAAGCACTTACTGGTTTGTATTAATTCTTTATCAAAGTTTGGAATATTTATAGTACAAGTCGTCATTGCCGTTTTTTATTTTTATATTAGTTTTTTGCAGTGTTTTTTTGCCATTGTGTATTGGACATACCACATAAATCCAGACAGTGGACAGTATTTTACCTACCCTCTGTGATGCTGCAGTCCCCACAACTCAATATTGTACATCTCACAGACCAGGAAAACTGCCAAGGCCTACATGAAGGCCTTAAATATAGCACTGTGGTGCCATGCCATTGGCTAATGAAAATGCAACTCAGCTGTTCGGGATGCAATTAGCAAGTGTGAGCCAGAGACTGGTGCACAGGCAATCACCTGTTCATGAGCATTACCTACAAAATGCAAGCCACTGCCTATGGCAAACAGGTCGGTGACTTTCTTTACGAAGACAGACTGCGAGAACATAAGCATTATACTACAGGATTTCTGCACATAAAGGAGAACAGCACTATACCAGGTATGTAATAGAAGTTCCCATGTAATGGGATGCAGATGGGAGGATGCAGTTATGGGAAATAGACATTACAACAGTAGGTCTGTAGTATATATCTTGGAATGACATGTTGCTGTTAGCTATCCAGCACCTACAGGCTTCCCTTTTGACTCTGTCTGCTATGACATAGATCACAGCTCTGGCTCTCTGAGTCCTTCCAACAATGGTCGGCTCATGTACGAATGCTACTGGATTGTGTTTTACAAAACAGTGACAGTAAATACTGGTGGATACAGCTGGCATATCACATGCTGTACTGTTAGTCAGTTCCTCTCAGTCTATGAATGTCACACAGGCAAACTTCAAACATTGTCCAGGTGTCCCTGACTGTTCCTGATGTACTCTGGGTAGGTCACTGTGTACACCACTCCCATATCTCATCAGTTGAGAGCTATGCCTACCTGTAGACCCCCTACAACAGGACAGCAGGTTCTAGCCAGTAGTAGTGGGGTCCACAGGCCCAGCCTCAGTGACAAAGTGTACATATCGAGCATACAACATAAGGGAATGAATACAGTACCAGATATTAATGTACCATAACTGTTTTCTGAGGGGTCTGGCATATGACAGCCAGATTCCTCACAGTCTGGGAACGATCATTATGTATTGTCCAACTGTTTGCCAGACATCCACATTTGTCTGGCAGAGGGTCCACATATATCAGGCACATGTACATATTTTGCAAACATCTGTGTACTGTGGATGTTGGACACCTACACGGAGGATACCCTACAGTACGTTTGCAGTGAGGTCTGTCATTGGGTCACACACATGTTTCTGGGCTGTCCCCATACACTTGTAGTACCACTCACCTATTTATCAGATTGTGGTTGTATGACATGGTACTGGGACATCACCCATAGGGGACACACCACAGTAGATGGCAGTGATGACTGTGGAGACATTACAACACAGTCCGTTACAGCACACAGGGCCATAACCAGTATACCTAGGATCAGAGCAGGTTACTAGGCTATTGGCCCTGAGTCCCTCATAAGCCTAGCCCAGAGTTTAGCCCATGTTTATGCAAGTCAGCACCCGATGCATCAGTTTAACAGGGAGACAGGTGGTATCCCAAGGGTGTATGTTCTGTTTACCATCCAGTTATCCAGGTTTCACTTAAAAAGGGATAAAGAGGTACTCTGCCTGATGTGGACAGGGTGCTCATTCCACAGCTGGATGAGTGTTTGGTATACACATGTGACCCGCCAACAAGTCCTGTTGATGTCACAGACCAGGTTGAGGGCATGTATGTGGGTTACTCGAATGGAGCTTGACTTGCGGATGTGCAGCAGTCCCATCAAGGTGGAGTCCGGGATCACCTTGTATGCCAGACAGAGGTCACCTCTGAGCAGTCTGTATGAAACCAGGTAGAAGGATAGGGCTTTTAGCCTATCTGTATATAGTAGATGTTTCAGGCCCTAGTATTCCCTGGTGAGGAACCTCTGTGGTCTCCCCAGCTGCTGCATGTGCTTTGCAAGGTACATGACAAAAGGAGCATTGTACTCAATAATGGGCTTTATTAGGGAGGAATACAAAGATGTTATGACCCCCATGTCCCTGTATAAGATACCCTTACATATGAGGTGGGCCATGTAGATGGCTTTCCTTACAAAGGAAGCAACATGGTGGTCAAATGTCATGGTGCCATCAACCTGTGTACCCAAATCCCTCACGACTGATTGCATGCTTAAGATGTTGTTAGTAATGTGATAATTTGTAGGGATGTCACTCTCATCAAAGGAGATGATGCTGCATTTTGTGGTATGCAGCCTGAGACCATGTGTCTAGCACAACTCCTATGTCTGAGTGAGACCCTCTTGGCAGATGTCCACATCACTAGGGGATTTGGTGACAGCACCCAGCATCCAGTCTTCTGCAAACATGGTCAGCCATAGCCCACTGGTTGTGCCCTGCACCTCAGAAGAGTAAATCACACATAAAAGAGGCCTCAAAACAGAACACTGGATTACACCACTAGGAACGGGTCTACCGCTTGAGGTGGCTTCCCCTATATTGAGTAGGAGGGTGCTGTCAGTGCACCAGTGTGCTACCCATCTGATAACATATGGATTGATGCCTAGATGAGACAGTATATCTATTATGGCCAAGTGGGGAATACTGTGAAAGTCTTTGGCCAGGTCAAGGAAGGCCGGTGTGCACTATCATCCCCTCGACCATGGCTTTGGTGACTGTGTCAAAAAAGTCAACCAAATGTAACACACATGTTCCTTCCCTTGACAAATCCAAACTTCCTTAGATACAAGGGGAAATGGGCAGGTACTGGGGATGTACTGATGGGGGGGCACAGGGGGTGAAGCTTTCACTGACTCAGTCAAGCAGCAAGTTTGGTATATCTACAGCACTTGTATATCTGGTGTCCTTGACCACCACTTCTAAGCAGGTCTGGGTGCTTCCTTTGAGGTTGCAGACATATGTGAAGAAGGAGATATGACTGTCTGTAATGGATGTCACCAATGTGGGCTTGCAGTTTGCTTTGCAGGATTTCAGTAATCCTCTTATTTGCTTGTTCAGGCTGAGACATTGCTTCAAATTGGGCACCTGCTCCTTCTTGGACTTGGACAGCAATATTTCACTCCTGTTATAGAGTATATTTATTATATATGTCCACCAGACAGGTTTACTTATCTTTGCAGAGGATGATGTAGTCCTGTTGGGTATACCTGACTCCACGCATCTATACAAAGGCACATATAGTGCTTTGGTGTACTTGTGGATATTGGTGCCAGCTCCTACAGATGGGGAGGGGGCTGTGAAGCTGTTTATATCATCATTCAAGAGGCTGTAATCAACTTTGGAGATGTTTGTATGTTGGACCCTAGCTATATGGGTACTGTGGGAGACAGTGACTGCAAACATGACTGCTATATGGTTGGTTTTACCATGGAGGATGATACTGTAGGGATGCTGTAGTGGTTACCCATGTTGCATAATATTAACTCCAAGAGATCTTCACCTCATGTGCAGGTAGCAACTAGTTACTGCAACAGCTACTGAATCTCTGGGCATTTGTGTACTGGCATGAGTAGTTCTTCCAGTCTATGTTTGGGTACTTAAAGTCACCCAGGATCAGAGTATAGAGTCGAATCCTGATAGAGTTGAACAGGTCCATATAGGTATAATGTGCTTCCTGGTCACATGCAGGGGCCAGTAGCTAACTATGATTTGAATATGGGTTTTAGCAATGGTTAACTGTACCTGGAGTGTCTCCTGTGCATCTTAATGTTTGACCAGCCTGGAGGTATGTATGTCTTTCATATATAGTGAACCCCACATCCCTTGGCTTTACTGCCCACACCTTTAGGTCTGACTGTATGATAGGATGGGTGACCATGTAAGGCTGGGGTGCTCTCCGTAGCTTTGAACCATGTGTATGTGACTGCACAGATGTCATCATTTTCCCAGATTAAGACTGCTTGCAATGCATGCAGATTCATATTTAGACTCATAGAGTTTAGCAGCATGGCTTTCAATTTATGATTTGTTGACAGTTTCATCCTGGTAGTGTTAACATCACCACTTTTCCTAATAAAGGCACTATGGTGGTGGCAAGAACCATGGCCAGAAGCCTGAAGGCCAGGTGAGACTGATGAAGGCCATCTCTGGCAAAGAATCATGGTCTGTTGATCATAACCTCCCAAGCTATCAAGTACTGGATCCCCCCGGAATGGAACCGAAAACCAAGCCAATTGTTAAGATCAATCATTTCTTGATTGTAGTGTGACATCATTCTGGGTGATGGCAGAATGCTGCTTAAGGCTAGGGACATACCTGTCTAGGACACATAATCAGTGGGCTCAATCATGTATCACATCATATAGTCCAGGGAAGTATGTCACAGGTCAGGCATGCCAACATGGACTATGACAGACTCATAACAGTACCTCTCATTGAGAGACAGCAGTGCGTATGTGATATGAAAGATTCTGGTACCTGACAGACAAGTAACCATGACCATCTCCATATACAGCCTGGTGAGCTGCACATCTATGTGTCTCACAATGGAGTTTCATTATCTCCTTTCGGCTGTTCCCTTTAGGGGTCACCACAGTGGATCATCTGTTTCTATTTCTTCCTGTCCTCTGCATCTTGCTCTGTTACACCAACCACCTGCATGTCCTCTCTCACCACATCCATAAACCTTATCTTAGGCTTTTCTCTTTTCCTGTTACCTGGTAGCTTCATCCTTAGCATCTTTTTCCCAATATACCCAGCATCCCTACTCAGCACATGTCCAAACCAACGTAATCTTGCCTCTCTGGCTTTGTCTCCAAACCTTCCAACCTGGGCTGACCCTCTAATATACTTATTCCTAATCCTATCCACCCTCGTCACACCCAGTACAAATCTTAACATCTTTAACTCTGACACATCCAGCTGTAACTCCTGCCTTTTTGCCAGTGCCACTGTCTCCAACCCATATAACATAGCTGGTCTCACTACCCTCTTGTAGATCTTCCTTTTCACACTTACTGGTACTTGTCTGTCACAAATCATTCCTGACACTCTTCTCCACCCACTCCATCCTGCCTGTAATCTCTTATTCACCTCTCTTCCACACTCACCATTACTCTGAACTATTGATCCCAAGTATTTAAACTCATCCACCTTCGCCATCTCTACTCATTGCATCCTCACCATTCCTCTATCCTCCCTCTCATTCACACATATATATTCTGTCTTAGTCCTGCTGACCTTCATTCCTCTTCTCTCTAAAGCATATTTCCATCTCTCCAGGGTTTCCTCTACCTGTTCCCTACTCTCACTACAGATCACAATGTATTCTGCAAACATCATAGTCCACAGGGACTCCTGTCTGATCTCATCTGTCAACCTGTCCATCACCATTGCTAACAAGAAAGGGCTCAGAGCTGATCCTTGATGTAATCCCACCTCCACCTTAAACACATCCGTCACTCCCACCGCAGACCTCACCACTGTCACACTACCCTTGTACATATCCTGTACCACTCTTACATACTTTTCTGACACTCCTGACTTCCTCATACAATACCACAACTCCTCTCTAGGCACCCTGTCATATGCTTTCTCTAAGTCTACAAAAACACAATGCAACTCCTTCTGACCTTCTCTGTACTTCTCCATCAACACTCTCAGAGCAAACATCGCATCTGTAGTGCTCTTTTCTGGCATGAAACCATACTGCTGATCACTAATCATCACGTCCCTTCTTAACCTAGCTTCCACTACTCTTTCCCATAACTTCATGCTGTGACTGATCAATTTAATCTCTCTGTAGTTACTACAGCTCTGCACATCACCCTTATTCTTAAAAATCGGTACCAAAACACTTTTTCTCCATTCCTCAGGCATCCTCTCACTTTCCAAAGTTTCATTAAACAGTCTCACAATGGAGTCTCCTATGACTAATATGTTTGATATATCGTGACGCCTTAGTGGCTGTGGGACACAGGTGTGTGGCTATGCATAGTATGTGGTGTGCAGGGCTGTGAAGTTCACATGTGTTTTTACCTTGGAAGTCTCCTTTGTTTGGGGATGTTCATGTTGAGGACCCGTGCATATGTGGGTGTGTGTTGTGTAGCTGTGGGTGGTATGTGAGGTGTACTGATTGTTTTGACAACCTTTTCATTGCCAGATATGCGGGCTTGAGAGGGAGAGAGCCTGGAGTGTAGGTTCCTAATGTTATTGCATCTCTCACAAATTGTGTTCCTTGGTGGTGTTTGTAGATGGTTGTCCATGTACATGAGGCAGTTGCTACACTGTGTTAGGATGCCCATGTCAACCAGAATGGCAGGGGAAACTGTAGGACATTGTCCAGCCATATTTGTCAGGATCTGAGGGAGGAAGGTCAGGGAGACTGAAAGGGTGGGCCATATGTGCTAGGAGCTTAAAACAAATATAAGAGGCTTACACTACCACATACAATGTAGACAGGCTATAAACAGGCAGTAATAGGTGCAACAGAAAAGATGCAGTTGAACACCTTAGACAGCATGCAGCAAGTAGCAGGAAACAGCAGGATGAGGAGGGAAACACATGAAGTATTGCCACTATGTTGCTGATAGCCACATACATACTGTGATGAGAGATGGCGGGGTGTGATGTGGGAGTTAGCGGAAGATAGTGCTGACAAATGTGGATGTGCAGGGTGTGTATGTAATGGAGAGCAATGTATGTGGTCCTGTGATGTGTTCCCCTCATCTTGTCTTTCAGGAGTGATATACAGGCGGAGGAACCCACTTTTTTTCTGCAGCTAAGAATGAAGTTATAGTTGACGGCCTCAGACTGCATCATACCATCTTGCTGTTGAGGAGTCGCCATAATCAGGAACAATGTGCTGCACTGTGGGCAGACATTGTTGCATCAGTAAATCATGTTAAGCTACAGAAAAAAGCTATGAGCAGGTCCAACATTGGGCCACCGACATGATAAATGCTGCACAGCAAAGGGCCACAGCTGTGGCCATGGACCATGCTGTCACCAGTGGAGGGCCTGCAACACAACAACCACTCTCAGCCACAGAGGAGTTCCTGGCAAACCTGGGTTCCACAACCAGCTCGCAAGTATCCCTCACCCCATACATTGTGGAGGTGGGTGGCACAGCTTCCACAGCAGAGGAGCATCCAGGTAAGCCTCCTGTAGTCATCACTTTAATACTATAGCCATCATAGTGGCAGCCTCTACATATCTGCACATGAATGTCAGGTCAATATGTATTGGGGGGTTTGTAATGCACATGTGCACACATACTCAGAATGTCAGCAATGTGGGCAGTATCACAGTTTATACTGTACATGTTGATATATGTGAATATTATCCTGTACCAATGCCATATTTGTGTTTGCTGACAATACCTCTCCCGCACAATTCCATAGGTACATCTGGTGTGGCCAGAGTCCAACATCTTGCAGCTGGTGAGTGTGAAACTGTTTTGTTATGGCTCATCTATACCCTAGGAATGTTAAGGGCTGCCAGTTTTCCATGGACACAACTGTTAAGCTTAGCCATAGTACAATACTTGTATGTTCAGTTGTGGAGTGGTCCACTGCAGTGCATTGCTTTGGTACTCACATTAGCATATTTGCAAGAGTTGTAACATATTTGCACATATTTTTGTGAAGGTGTATGCAGTCTACTATACAGGGGGCAATAGTATGGTGGAGACGGGTGCACTGTGTTTTAGGTGAAGGCCCATCACATACACCGACATGTCGCTTATCTCACAGATGTATAGTACTGGCAACATTAACCAAATGTAGCTGCACTGCATGTTGTTAAGGGCCTGTCATGTCTGTTTCTGTTGTGGTCTGTTTGTGTGTTCTGTATGGGATCAGTAATAAGGTGTGGTATGTATAATGCAGTTGTGGCACCTCACCAGTGTGTGTGTGTGTGTGTGTGTGTGTGTGTGTGTGTGTGTGTGTGTGTGTGTGTGTGTGTGTGTGTGTGTGGATCAGCAGACATACAAGTGCATGTATTAATGTAGTCATGTTGTCTTCATCTTCACAGATGACCATGGGGGTTGGAGTCTGTCTCCCTCACAACCTGATGTCAGTGTCTCATTGGACTCTGATGATGATGGTGGCCATAGTGAGGGACAGGTGGGGGTTGTTGGGGGCTGAATCTGTCCCATGGATTTACATCCCACTTCCTCCCCCAATGTCCCCACACACAGTCAGTATGCCCACACATACCCAGTCCCCTGCGACCAGAGATATTGGACAGTCAGAGGGTGGTGGCATTGAACAGGAGAGTGTAGTGACCATGGCATCTGTGACTGTAGATACTAGCCATAGCCAGAGATGTGGTGAGGTCTCACACAGGCAGATTGATAGGCGTGTTTGAAGCAGGACTGCTGCCCATCCACTACCTGTCACAGGTGTCACATCGCAAGTCACTCAATACATGTTTCGGTCCATCATGGAGGCACAAACATGTTCTGAACACAGCACTAAATGGATGCTCAGGATCATGGATGCATCAAAGTCTGGCATCCATGACTCCATCCACAACATTGGCGACTCCGTGCATCATTTCACTGATGTAGTGGACAGATGGTAGAGTGAGACATTCTCAGTACTTAACCACGCATTGTCTGTACTGGAACATGTGGTGGAAGTAGGGCATCGGATATGGTTTGAGTCTCACAACGATAATTGGGCTAAGCTTAAAATGGCTCCAAGGGTGGATGGAGGTCAGCAGCAAGATCAGCTCAGAGTTCACGTGGTCATGCACAGTCATGCTCCACTAGTGGCAAACCCACCAGCAGTACAGAAGGGAGGGTGCTGCCCACACCATGATGTATCAGGCCATGGGCATGTTGTTCTGGGTGGTCCTGTGAGGGACACGGACCCAGCAGACTCTAGTCACCATTAGCAAGTATTACCGCATCTGACCCTGGGCATGGTGGTGCCAGTGCCACTCCTGACAGAGCCAGCTCCCATGTTCATGGCCAGAGATGGTGAATTGTACATTCTGCCATGTATGGTCCACAGCTGTCCAACATACCCTGATGTAGGCCTAGCACATGGCGTGACTGTGTACCCGTGCACACTCACACATCACTGTCACATGCAGGTCACCAACAAACACACACAGCTCCTCTCCATTGCCCAGCTGACCAGCACCCCTCCAGACACACAGACATGATGTCAACTGTGTGGCACAGCCTAGGCCTTTGGCAAACCCACACCACACCCTGTCCATGTGATGATACATGTGCCACATCAATGTCATCCATACCATCAATGCAGGAACATGCAAATATGTGTCTAGTGCACAAGGTGACTATAGCACATTTAATGACAGTTTATAGTGCAGTAGTGTTATGTCCTGTAAGGTGCTGTCTGCTGGCATGTGTCATGAGTACACATCAAATTGTATGTACCTTTGTTCCATGATGCAGCATTGCTGGTAGTGTTGCTGACTGAATGTTGTCTCCCACACCTTTTTTATTTCTGTTCCAGGGGGGTCTGTGTTTCTATGCCATGGAGAGCTTGTGCCAATACAGTGGCTCAGGATGGCATGGTGGCAATGCAGAATTGTGACTTTTCCAAGCTATGGCTGTATATGTGCATGGGTATCTAGGTGCATATGTGTAGAACAGTGTGTCAGGGACAATGGGGGCAGACAGCATAATCTTGCATGTATATCCCATTACACAGCATGCTACTCTTGATACATGTCACCTAGGAGTTCAGTAGGATCATAAGTTCATAGGATCATAGGAGGATACTAGAGTAATGGTCCTGGGGCCCTTACAAGGCTAGCCATTAGTTTATCCCCAGAAGGAAACATCAGTCAGCACCTGTTGCCCCAGTCAATGAGGGACACAGGTGGGACCCCTGGGACATAATTGTGGTTTCCCATACACTCATCATGGCTGCTCTTGAAGAGGGTCAGAGTGGTACTCTGTTTGACGTGTATGGGAAGTGTATCCCTGAGACAGAGCAGCCTCTGGGAGACAAATCTGTCTCTCCTGCAGGTTGTGTTGATGTCGCA
The DNA here is from genome assembly GCF_019279795.1 of Protopterus annectens. Classification (NCBI taxonomy): domain Eukaryota; kingdom Metazoa; phylum Chordata; order Ceratodontiformes; family Protopteridae; genus Protopterus; species Protopterus annectens. Next base: position 977,905,794 of record NC_056745.1, read on the forward strand.
TATCAGATTCAGACCTGTTGGGCAAGTAATGCGCAAGGAGTTAGACTTATGGATATGGAGCAGCTGTAGTAGGGCAGGGTCCAACATTGCCTTGTAGGCATGACACAGGCCACCTCTGAGCAACCTGTTTGATACCGAGTGGAGCTAAAGTGATTTGAGCCTGTCTGCATGGGACAGGTGTTGTAGGGCCATGGATTACTTTTGTGAGGTATTTCCATGGCCTTTCCAGTTGGTGCAGATGTCTGGATAGGTACATACCAAACAGGGAATTGTAGTAAAATATTGGTCTATAGAGTGAGGACTACAGAGAGATAACAACCGCCTTTTTCCTGGATGCAACCCCTTTACCTATGAGATGAACCAAGTACAAGGCTTTTCTGACCACTGCCACTACATGATGGTTGAATGTGAAATTGTTATCAACCTGAGTACCCAAGTCTCTCAACACAGGTTTTGTGTTTAGGGCATTGCCATTGATGTGGTAAACAGTGGGGCTGTGTCTTTCCCGAATGGTATGATGATACAGTTTTTTGCATTAAGCTTGTGTCCAGGACCTTGGCACCAGTCTGCAGTTGATGTAAGACCCTCTTGCAGTATAACATCATTTTGGGAGTCAATGACAGACAGCACCCAACTTATAGTCATCCAAAAACTTGGTCAGTACCTACAAATGTAGGTGGTGGTGGGTAGCATTCATGCCTAGATACGTGTGTGTTATTTAGGGGCAGCAGCTACTGACAGGGCCTCAAAATGAATACATATTGCACAGACATAGACAAGACAGACTAGGGTTGCCACCTTATCAAATGCCCAATGTGGGACACTTTTTGTAGTAACATGAGAGTTAGCAGGATAAACCATACCCATGGTGAGTGCAACAGACAGACCCTTACTTGTTCTGACAATATAACAGCTTATTTTTGTAACATTTGTCTAGCTTATGCTATTTCTCACAACATTTAGGTGTTTGTGATGTAAAATGAATATTTTATGCAACTATTACAATAATGTAGGAAATGTTTGTTGTCCTACACTCTCGGGACATTGTATTGTTTTAGTTGCTTTCACAGGACATACCTGGCTAAATATGGACTGCAGCTTGCACAGTGGGACAGGTGGTAACCCTAACATAGCCATACTGCTGCAAGGGGATACACACACACACACACACACACACACACACACACACACACACACACACACACACACACAATCATGAACTGCCCTTGTTGAGAGTAGAACCCCTACCTTTCTAGTTGTACATACATACTACAGCGCTACATATGTATCACATGCGCCATGGAGCTTATGTGTTTTTGGAGTGTCTGCCACTACTGTTCAGGTGGATGACATCTGTAGGCACTGTAAAGGTTGCCAGTTGGGGGTTAACAGGTTTGCACAGGCCCTTAAAGCTGCACAACCATTTCACACACACAGGCAAGACAGCCACACTGCTGTGAGGGGATATATTTGCACACACATACACTCACAGAGTTGCCATTTTTGAGAGAAGAACCCCTACCTATCTAGTTATATACACTATAGTACTATGTACTTATCGCATGTGCCATGGAGCTATTGTGTTTGGAGAGTGTCTAACTGTGAGGCCCTTAAAACTGTATAACCATCACACACACAGGCAAGACAGTTGCACTGCTATAAGGGGATATGCTTAAACACACACATACACTCACAGAGTTGCTGATTTTGAGAGTAGAATCCCTATCTTGTTATATACACCATAGCAATACTTATTTATCGCATGCACCACAGAACATATGTGTCTGAAGAGTGTCTAACTGTGTTAATAAGGTGGATGACATCAGCAGACCCTGTAAAGTATGCTAATGTGGGGGTTAACAGGTAGACACGGGCCTTAAAATGTATTAGTATTGCGCACACATAGGCAAAATAGACACACTACTGCAAGGGGATATACTTACACACACAGAGACACACACACCACACACACTCACAGTGTTGCCGTTGTCAGGATTAGAATCCCTACCTATCTAGATGCACATACTATACTGCTATATACTTATCACATGCATCACTAAGCTTTTGTGCTGGGAGAGTGTCTAACTGTGCTTCTAAGGAGAATAACATCAGCAGGCCTTGTAAATTAAGCCAATGTGGAGGTTAGCAGGTAGGCATGGGCCTTAAAATGTATTAGCATTGCACATACATAGGCAAGGCGGACACACTGCTGCAAGGTGATATACTTACGCACACACACACATTGACTGAGTTGCCATTGTTGGAATTATAACCCCTACCTATCTAGTTGTATAGAGTATAGTGCTACGTACATACTGCATACACCACAGAGCTTATGTGTTTGAAGAGTGTCTGCCACTGCTGTTGGCTGGATGACATCAGCAGCTGCTGACAGGGAGCCCACTGTTGTGGAGGATACTAGTCACAGGGCCATAAAATGATTGACCATTGCACAGACATAGACCTATGCTGCTGTATGTGAAATATTTACACACACACACACACACACACACACACACACACACACACACACACACACACACACACGCTGACTGATGTGAGAATAGAACCCCTACCTACCTACTAATACACACTACAGCTCACTGTACTAGTTGCATGTGAAATTGGTAACAATTGGTGTGCAAGTGGCTGCAGCAGTGCACCACTCTATACCTTTTTGTGTATCTCTCTCCCTCACCCTCTCTCTGTTTTTTATATATATATATATATATATATATATATATATATATATATATATATATATATATATGTATCTATATAAAACTCTACAGATACGTATTTATCTTATATGTGCCACATACTGATAGATAAAGGTACTCATGGCTGATGCGGATAGGGAGATACAGTTAGGTATACATAGCTGTCTGTATGCACAGAGATACAGTGACATCTCAGTTCTATACCCAGATGAGGCTTCAGACATGGGCTGAAAGTAGCTATGTGTAGGAGCATGCCCAGTGTGACCGTCAGTACTTACAAGGGGAATCCAGTCCAGACCTACCCGTACTCCACTCTGGGATTTTGTGTGCTACAGCCAATTGGCTAATGCACCTGAGTACACAGTCCAACACCTCCCTGATATAATGCCCAAGGGATTCCCCAGCTGTGTGCTGGTCATGCTATCTGACTCATACCTAGGGTGTGTACAGATTGTATTAGACTGAAAATGGTTTTCATCAGTTGTCTGCTACATTTTACATAGCAATGTGCCTGGTACATCAGTGGCAGATTATTATAGATTAATGTGAGGAACTGCTGACAGACATTTGAATTACTGACTCCATACACAGCAGGGAACCCATGTTACTGCATGACCTGTTCTACTCTGCACTTCTACAATTTTCTGGCCAGTAGTTCATCCTTCTCCTTATATTTGGGCCTTTGTTCCACTTCTGTTCCTGGCTTTGTCCACAGTTGCAACTCTATGTTGTTGTAGGTATGCTGTGACTGGGGTACAAAATATGACACCGCACACAGGGTTACAGACTTCACACCTCTGACTGGACCTGTTTTGCAGGATGTCCAGCATTGAGCCCCATATGTCTGCTCTGGTCCTCAGACAGTTTGTATTGCATTGGTATAATAATGTTACATGGTGCCCATACCTCTCAACTTCTTAAAGTATGAAATCTAGACAAACCCATATAAAAGTGGGACACAGGCTGAAAAATTGGGACAATCTTTTAATATTACTCTTACAAACTTAGACAATTTGTAGAATAACAGGTTTTGCATTAGTGTGAATTTTCTGAAGGGTATGAAGTCTGCATTTCAAATGTCTGGCATTATTTTCTAACGTCAATCTTTAATGATTTGCCAGTATTTTGTCAGAAAACTGCAATGTTATGAAAAATGGACCAGAAATATGAGGCAAAAATGTAGACATTCTGCTAAACTCTGTACATTGGAGAGGTATGATGGTGGTGCCCACTGACTTGTTGTAAGTACTGACACAGTTACATGATGGCCTTTACATCCTGCCACTATTTTGACTTGTTACAACCTGCTGCTCTACTAGCCAACACCTAGGTTACTCAAAGCTCTGTACTGTCCATATCAGTGCCCCCCCTGTCTCTCCATTGTCTCTGGCTTTGTCCAGCTTTCTTACAGTAACAAATAGTGACATATGGACAGTCTGTAGACCTCCTGCCATAGGTGTAGCTCACATGCAAAATAACAGGTGCAGCCAGTCTCGAACCATGAACACTATCAACCATGGTAATGTACTTAGCCCACTAAGCCACAACAGCCACCAGACAGTGCAGTTTAATTCCTGATACTATCAACCACAGACATACATAGCATATTGATCCCTGTATATTGTGGACATGGAACATGTCACCAGGTTGATTGGGACAGCCCTGTGATTGTATGGTCTGTTGCTATTGCCTTGCAAATATAATGTTACTGCAGTTGTAATGAAAAACAGGTGTGTTAGGGGTAGGGGACTCTAGCATTAACATGCATCTGTCCTATGACCCTGCTGTTTGTCATTTCCCTCACATAGTGCAGTGGGTTTTACTGCCTTGGGGCCTACTGCATATTATGGGGTGGCCAGTATTGGGCAGAGAGTTCCTGTTGTCCCACATAGCTGTCAGTTGTCTACAGGTATCCCAGTAGCCCACTCTATTCTCTTGCATACATGCAACAGGTCCATACATATGCTTCCATAGTCTAGTACTCCATATATTTGTTGTAAATAAAAGTGACTTACCTTGTGTCTGCAGCAGTTGAAATCACAGTGCTTCAGGGCTGACTCTGTCAGATGCATGCAGTACACAGCCAATACATGGTAAGGAATAGGCTGTGTGGTGTGGCTGGCATCCCTTTTGCTATGTGAATCAGAGTGAGATGTCAGTCCATATGTCCGAAGGATGTCAGTGCATGTGCTATGTGTTACCTCATTGCCAAGGCCAGCGCATACTGGGCATGTCTACGTCTGCCTACAGACACAGGCTCAGGTGGTTCCTTTTCCGAGTCCCCCTGTGACTGTGGGGATCTTGGTACTGGTGGAGGGCTGTGTGTCTCTTTTCTGTGATGTTCCTGCTGCAGCTGTTTCTGCAGGATCATATTGTGTAGCATGGCACAAACTGTGAACATGCATGCCCACTTGGCTAGAGAGTACTATCGAGGCAGCGGAACCATGACTTGAGCAGCCCAAACACATGATCTGTCATGTTCCTAGTTGTCTGTGTGCCTCATTATGGCATTCTTCGGTAGGTGTGTGTGTGCATTTCTGATGGGTGTTATCATCCACGGTTCCAGTGCACAGCCAGCATCCCTCATTAGATGGCCATACAGGATGTCCCCCCGACAAACATCTGGTACAGCTGTGATGCATGCCAGATGTGGGAGTCATGATAACTGCCAGGGCTGCCAGCACATGCATTCACGATAATGCCCTGGGCATTGCACACAACTTGGCAGTTGATGGAGTGATACCCCTTGCGGTTGACGTAGGCTCTACCCTCCTCACCCGGTGGTGCTTTGATGTGGACATGAGTGCAGTCTATGACACCCAGTGCCTCAGGGCAGTGTGCTACAAAATGGAAGAGATGCATATTGCTGGCCCTCTCCTCAGGGGTGCGGGGTGAATATATGTGCTCACTGGCATGTGTACCCTGGACCCCCATCATGTCCCCAGTAGGTCTTTGAAAAGTACCTGTAGCTAGTATTCTAAGGGCTACACATGCCTTTATTTGCACTGGGATAGGTTCCCCTCTGTTGGGTCTGGGTCTGAGTTGAGGGCGGCAAAGCTCGGTGAGTTCTAGTAGTATGTCCCTGTCCACCCTGTAGCTCTCAACTATCTCTGGCTCATGTAGTCCCTAGAAGCTTACCCTGGGACTGAACACTCTTCTTCTTCTCTGTCTAGGCCTATTGTCAGCATCAGCACCAGCACTGATCTCAGCTTCTAGCACATACAGATGTAGCAGAGCAGCAGCAACCCCTATCATTTTGTCAGTTAGAATTCCCGTGTGTGTACTGCAATGGTTCAGAGTATGTGGGAAAAATTAGATTGAAGGGTGTATGCATACTTTATAGTGGTGTACTTCAGATGCAGCCTGTGTGATTGGCTGACTGTGATGCATTTCACCTGCCAGGTCTATCATTAAAGGTTTTGAATGGCCCAGTGTCAGTGGAACAGGGCTTATCAGTCATTTATACTTGATTGTCTTCTTTCCTAGACTTTTTCCTTTTTTTTTAATTCCTTTCCCTGCTAAGCACTGCAGCATGGCAGACAAACCCACAGCACCAGTATAAACAGTGGTCAACAGTGTGGACACACTCCCATGCATGCTCAGCTTAGCGTAAACCTGCTAAAACACGCGCCACGTGACTAAACACAGCTTAGCAGCAGTGGACACTCCACCCTACTTAGCTGTACTTAACTGAGCACAACCGGTTGCCACTGAGCTCCAATCTTCTTAAACACAGCAAGACACACCCCCTTTTGATGTCAGTTACCTGTTCTACTAACACCAATATGATTATGGCCCTACATGGGTTTTATCTGCGGACACAGTGGCTCATTTTTGCTATTCAGTAACCCCAGCTCATTTGCATATAGATCCTTGCATATTCCCTGGACACTTCATTACTCCAGGTCCTGCCTCCTTAGCAACCACTGAAACCTGTCATTGTACACTCTGCAGAGCACTATAATGCATTATTTTTGAAAATGTCTTATTTTCAGTTTTTCAACATTTAAATTTTTTTTTTGCATAATGGCATGTTTGCATGTTGCTGTGCACCACATAAACGTAATATGTGTATTAAAAAAGATTAATATTTTATATTGATTTGCATTGCTTTTTGGGCTCACTGGGCATAGTTTTGGCCATTTACATGCCTACATTGCAATATCCAAGCTTCTTTTGGGGCTTTTACAACCCTTGTTTAATTTTTACATTTCTGTACACAGTTACTTTCCGTGTACATTTCTGACATCAAAACACCTCCTATGTGGGCACCGTTCAGGTTATTGGATCACAAATCACCCTCATTTGCATGGATTTTACCTGCTTGTGAGGTGATTTGCATTCCACAGACACTTCTGTGTCTGCACACTTGTGCACGCCCCTCTGCTCTGTTTACTAGATCGCACTGCTGCCGGTTTCCATGTTGAGGCCATGCCAATATGCCTACATGGAAAATCACTCCATATAGGCTTTATTGAATTCCTGTATAAAATCCCATTTAGACCATATTGATGCAATTTATCCAGAACAATGCATCCATTATAATAAATCATGCATTGCACATATGTACATCTAGCAAAAGTACCTGTAGACCACTTCAGAAATGTTATCCTCTTCAGCAATAAAATTTTATTAGACTTTTTATAAAAAAAGGAAAATGAGTTTGATTCACCACTCCTTTGTTAACCTTCTAGTACTGCAATACAAAACCTTTAGTATTTCATACATTAAAACAAATTCACACTTAATTAAATCTAATCAATTAAATAATGACATGATCAATCCTCCAAAAAACACAAAGTCAAAAGGTTTTAAATTGCCATACTTAAGATTGCAATTAGATTCTTTCAACAATAATACATGTTTAATAATTTTAGCCCTCTCTCATTTAAATTTATTGGAAGTGTTTTGGGGAGATTGATCTTTTAATCATCTTATTGATTTTAATTCTTCAGAAGGCTTTGTGTCAAGGTGTATGGTAGTTAATAAAGAAGTGGTAACCTAGTAACCCTAACAGAAGGCAAGGAATACAGATGGATTAATTGTAAAACACTTGTAGTCTAAAAAATGGCAGGTAGTTCCAGTGTAAAAAACTCTTCTTTATTCAACCACAGACGTATAAGTGCTTTCACAGATAACTTCTGCTTCTTCAGATACAAATGCATGTGACCTACTGTGTATCTTATATACCTTAAACCAATCAATTAAGTCACAATCATCTTAAAGAAACATCCTTCATTAAGTAAAAACATTCAGTCCTTCACTGTTTAAACATGATTCTAAAAAGTATAATGCATATCAAACATAAAAAAACACATGTATAAAGAATACATATATAAAAAATGCACATATAAATATACAAACATTAAAATGTGCTCAAATATAAACATATACTGTTAAAAATCTCTAATACTTAATATAAGTAAGCATGTCATAAAATGACAACATTTAATTTACTCAATGGTCTTGCTTTAAGTTTTGGTCTTATGGGAATCCTGTCGTTTAACCCATGCCCAGAATCTGCTTTAAGTCTTATAATCCATTTTGTCTCAAGCTGTTCTGTCCTGTTTCTAATTTCCCCCATTCTGATGTTGTCATATATTTTACCTATAACTAAAAAAGTAAAATTGTGTGTGTTGTCATTCACTCTATGTTTAGATGATGCACTAACATCACTTTTTTTCTGTATCTGGTACATATATTCCTTGATATGATCTCCAAGGGCTCTATCTGTTTTTCCCACATATAAACAAAAACATACTGAACATTGGGCTAAGTAAATAATATGTTCTGAAATGTTAAATACATATTCCCTGCCTGAGTCAGGATGTAAAAACTTATTACTGCTACTTATATATTTACACATGGAACATCTCCCACATGGACAAGTCTGTCCATCTCTTTTCCTTATGTTTTCATTCTTAAAAGTCTTCTTTTTAAAGAGTGCATATTCTTATGTGCAAAACTTGGTCTAGGTTTGAGTAAGGAACTAATCTCTTTATCTGTCATCAAAATTTCCCAGTGCTTCTCAATTATATTTTTATACAGCCTCACATCAGTGGAATAAAACAGATGAAATCTTATTTTATTTTCTGTCTTCTTTTTGTGTTGTATGCACTGACATATTATTCCTTTTAGAAAAATATGGTCTAGCTGTGTTTTCCCTCATTTCAACCACCATATCTCTAGTTTTATTAATTTCATCCTTATGGTAACCTCTCTCTACAAAATGATGACTCATCTTTTCAGCTTGTTGTTCAAAGTCCTCTGTTCTTGCATTAAGCCTCAATACTCTAAGTAAGTGGCTATGTGCTATGCTTTTAAATATATGTGGAGGGTGCATACTGGTTCTTTGCACAAAACTGTCACAGTAACATTCTTTCTTATAGAAATTTGTATATATCCTCCATTCCACATCTTTTTTTTAATGTTAACATCCAAAAAGTGAATTTCGTCTAATGACATATACACTGAAAATTTTAAGTAATTTGTAGTTATTAATGCAGTCAAACAAAATCTGTAAACTGTACCTGTGCCCCCCATAACAAAAAAGGTCATCTACAAACCTACAATAATACAGAATGTCTTGTCTGTATCTCCCTCTTAAAATAAACTCATCTTCCCAAACGGCTAGTACAGCATCAGCGTAGCTATTGACACAAGAAATGCCCATAGCTACTCCATGCCTCTGCCAATATATAATTTCATTGAACATAAATATGTTATTTTCCAAGACAACTTAGTAATAACTTCCATGTTGTCTTCATTAAATTCTTTACAAGACTTACAAAACAACTCTATGTTGCTTATTCCTTCTTTGTTCGGAATCATAGTAAACAATGATGTAATATCCATAGTTACTAAATACACGTCTTCACAGTTCTTATAATTATCACAAAAATCAAACAAGTCATTCAAAAAGTGTTTCGTGTCTTTTAATATATGCCCTATGTTATTCAAATATGGGTGGAGGGTTTTCTCTGTATATATATATAGAGGCTGGCTCTGTTGACCATCCTTGTCCAGCCACTATAGGTCTTAGTGGTGGACATATGGGATCTTTGTAGAGTTTAGGTAACCCTTGAATCACAAGTAATAGTGGATGTTGTACTGTTAGGTAGTCATAAAAACATTTGTTAATCTTACCATTTCTAAAACGTTAAGTGTAAACTGTATTAATATGTCTTATGACACTTTAACATTATTTATGACAGAATAAAAATGAGCATCTGACAACATTATTTTCATGTTATTCTGATATCTTTCTACATCATATATCACTAAAGAACCTCCCTTCTCCACTGGTCTTATTATTATGCTATGATTAGCTTCTAAGTTTCTAAGTGCCAGATACTCATGTATAAGCGCTTTCACAGATAACTTCTGCTTCTTCAGATTAATTAATTAATTGGTTTAAGGTATATAAGATACACAGTAGGCCGCATGCATTTGTATCTGAAGAAGCAGAAGTTATCTGTGAAAGCACTTATATGTCTGTGGTTGAATAAAGAAGAGTTTTTTACACTGGAATTACCTGCCATTTTTTGGACTACAAGTATTTTACATTTAATTGCATTTTTCCTGGAGGACTGAAGCCTCTAGTAAGGAAGGTGTGTTTTTTTACTTGACATTTTGCTGTTTTTACCTTCCTGAAAGAAGCTATGGCTGAAGAAATAGAGTAGATCATTGAACTGGATTATGTACCAGAGAATATACATGTGAACAAGGTGAACAAACTAGATAAACTGCTGTATGTTACTAGTAATGTTGGTAACCCAGTTCTTAGCTTTCACGACAATGAAAAAGACTGTGAGAACTTTAATATTGATATCATCACATTTAAAGCTAAGTTACATGCAATGGAGGGCAACTTATTTAAACTAAAGGGACATCATTTCCAAATGTTTCACATGGAGGGTTGTGTGAAAGAAGGAATTGTTCCCCATGGGTTACACATCTTGAAAATGCCTGCACAAGGTTCTAATGACCCTGAATTACTGGCTGAATGGCAGTCTATAAACTTAGAGACAAGCATTAAGTATATGGAAGCTTTAATTAAGCTTTCAAAACATGAAATAGATCACCTATCTGTATTGGTGAAACAGCAATTTGAAGAAATTATGGAACAGTTTAGTTCCGATTATACAGATAGATGTCTTAATGAACTTATAAACTCTTTAACAGTATATGAGCGTAAACTATGTAAAATAAAGCAAAGGAAAATTGTGAGAGACCATGGAGACTTCAGTTCAGTTAATGTTTTTACCTGGCCGCATACTGAAAACAATTTTTATAGAGAACCAGAAAAACAAATGAAAGGCAGCATGATTGACAGTGTGTCGACCAATAGAAAGTCTCAGAGTGGAGGGAGGCATGTAGTTTTACCTAACAGCACTGAAATTCAACAGTTAGAAGCTGTTAGCACCCTGAATGGGGAAATAATGCCAATGATAAGAGCTGAAGAGCAGGTCTTCAGGAAAAAAACAATTCAAACAGTGGCACAAGTACACAGAGCTGACGAAGATACGGGGAATGTAACTACTTTAACCAACAGAGTACCAGAGACTGTTAAACCAGACAGAAAAGAAGATAATGTACCAACTACTTTTAACACCAAATTATTTTTCCCCTTCCCATCAAGGAAACAGGATAGAAGGGGATGAGAATGAGGTTGAGAAGTAGGAGCTGAGTAAAAATGAAACTGGAAAAAGTGACAAGGACACCAACAATAAAAAAGGCCTGGGGAATCCAGAAGAAACAATGATTTGGCCCCTGTCATCCCATGTGCTTACAGCAGAAGAGACTAGTGTCTTAAATAAAGGACTATCCTTTACTCCAAGCCAAAAGATGGACTTTACTTAGGTAATTTTTGATTTAAAGTTGTTTGCTAGAAATTTGACTTTAAAACTGAATTATAAAAGTAATGAAAGTGTTGACAGTGTAGAAATGTTTAGAAAACTGAGTACATATGTACCAGTACTTAATCCAATGATTAATGCCTTGGAAAGACTATGTATTAATGACATACACAAGATTAATGAAAGTGATAGAACTACTAAATTAAAGAGGTACAACCTGACAAAAAATGAGTATCTGGTACATAGAAACTTAGAAGCTAATCATAGCATAATAATAAGACCAGCAGACAAGGGAGGTCCTTTAGTGATATATGATGTGGAAAGATATCAGAATAACATGAAAATAATGTTGTCAGATGCTCATTTTTATTCTGTCATAAATAATGTTAGAGTTCAAAGTGTCATAAGACATATTAATACAGTTTACACTGAACTTTTTAGAAATGGCAAGATTGACAAAAGTTTTTATGACTACCTAACAGTACAGCATCCACTACTACCTGTGATTCAAGGGTTACCTAAACTCCACAAAGACCCCATATGTCCACCACTAAGACCTATAGTGGCTGGACAAGGATGGTCAACAGAGCCAGCCTCTATATATACAGAGAAAACCCTCCACCCATATTTGAATAACATAGGGCATATATTAAAAGACAGGAAACACTTTTTGAATGACTTGTTTGATTTTTGTGATAATTATAATAACTGTGAAGATGTTTATTTAGTAACTATGGATATTACATCATTGTTTACTATGATTCCGAACCAAGAAGGAATAAGCAACATAGAGTTGTTTCGTAAGTCTTGTAAAGAATTTAATGAAGGCAATATGGAAGTTATTACTAAGTTGTAAAGACAGTCTTGGAAAATAACATATTTATTGTTCAATGAAACTATCTATTGGCAGAGGTATGGCATAGCTATGGACCCTTCTTGTACCAATAGCTACGCCAATGCTGTACTAGCTGTTTAGGAAGATGAGTTTATTCTAAGAGGGAGATACAGACAACCCATTCTGTATTATTGTAGGTTTGTGGATGACCTTTTTTGTTATGGGGGGACACAGGTACAATTTGCAATTTTTTCTGACTACATTAAAAAATACAAATTACTTAAAATTTTCAGTGGATATGTCATTAGAAGAAGTGCCCTTTTTGGATGCTAACATTAAAAAAGATATAGAAGGGAGGATATATACAAATTTATATAAGAAAGAATGTCACTGTGACAGTTTTGTGCACAGAACTAGTATGCACCCTCCACATATATTTAAGAACATAGCACATAGTCAGTTACTTAGAGCATTGTGGCTTAATGCAAGAACAGAGGATTTTGAACAACAAGCTGAAAAGATGAGTCAATATTTTGCAGAGAGAGGTTGTCATAAGGATGAAATTAATAAAACTAGAGATACGGTGGTTGAAATGAGGGAAAACACAGCTAGACCATATTTTTCTAAAATGAATAATATGTCAGTACATACAACACATAAAAAGAAGACAGAAAATAAAATAAGATTTCATCTGTTTTATTCCACTGATGTGAGGCTGTATAAAAATATAATTGAGAAGCACTGGGAAATTTTGATGACAGATAAAGAGATTAGTTCCTTACTGGAACCTAGACCAAATTTTGCACGTAAGAATATGCACTCTAGAGAAGACTTTATTTTAAGAATGAAAACATAAGGAAAAGAGATGGACAGACTTGTCCATGTGGGAGATGTTCCATGTGTAAATATATAAGTAGCAGTAATAAGTTTTTACATCCTGACACAGGCAGGGAATATGTAGTCAACATTTCAGCTACATGTGCTTCAGAACATATTATTTATTTAGCCCAATGTTCAGTATGTTTTTGTTTCTATGTGGGAAAAACAGATAGAGCCCTTAGAGATCGTATCAAGGAACATATGTACCAGATACAGAAAAAAGTGATGTTAGTGCATTATCTAAACATATTTGAGTGAATTATTAATTGCAAAAATATATGAAAAAGGCAGGCAACAGGTTACTTCCAGAGGCTTTATTCACAGTTCACACACAAGCGCTTTCACCAACAGGCTTCTTCAGGTGTATCTAAAAACTAAAAACATCCCTACTTTTATACTATACAACATCCAATTAATCAATCAATCAATTACATATTTAAAGAAACATTTTTAAAACAGCATCCCTGTATTATATGCATGCATATAGAATATATAGACTACAGAGGCTGGTATAACACTCTTGTTTCTATGTTCAAAAATTTGGAATTATAAAACACTTGTATTAATACATATAATTCATATTCAAACCTCAAAAAATATAAAATAATACTAAAAATAATAATAAAAATAATAGCTACCTATATAAGGCCCTACTTTTTAAAAGTGGCTTTAATGGTATGTGGTCATTTAAACCAAGGCCATGATCAGCCCTTAGTCTTACTATCCATTTCAGTTCTAAGTTCTCTGTTTGTGTCCTAGTGTCACCTCCTCTTATGTTTTCAAAATACCTGTCTATTACCCTAAAACTAAAACAATGTTCTGTATTGGTGTCTTTAACATGTTTCGCTAATGCATTAAATAAACTACCTTTTTTAATATGGTAAATATGCTCCCTAACCCTATCTTTTAACATTCTATCTGTTTTGCCTACGTAAAACTTATTACAGATTTTACACGTGGCCAAGTAAACTAAATGAGATGAATCACATTTGGCATTGATGTTGAAATTAAAAAGTCTGCCTGTATCTGGATGTATAAATTTACTGTCCAGGTTGATATATTTGCAAAACTGGCATTTAAGACAGGGTTTATTGTCTTTATCATTTTTAGATGAAATATAGTTTCTAGGACCACACAGTTGCCTTTTCAAAGATTTCTTGTTCTTAAAAGTAAATTCAGGACATACATTTATGAATTTACTAATTTGTCTATCTGATGTCAGAATGTTCCAATGCTTGTTAATAATGTTAGTATAACACCCAATATCTCTTGAATAACTAAAACATACTTTTAATGATTGTGCACTTTTAGCAAACCTTTCATTTTTCTCATCAGTTTGTTTAGAGAAATAGGGTTTGGCCCTACTATGTCTCACTTTTTTCACTGTATTGATACTCTGATCAATTAATTTTTATCGTAACCCCTTTCTAATAAATCATTTTCCACTGTGTCCAATTGTTTTGCAAATTCATCTTCCATGGCATTAAATCTGGAGGCTCTATAAGCTTGATTCTGAGACACATTTTTAAAGATGAACTGGGAGTGCATACTGTCCCTCCTAAGCAAATTGTTAACAATTGTTAACATGGCATTCTTTCTTGAACATTTTAACACTTAAGTCACCAGTGAGAGTATTGTTTTTTTTCCTGCTCCAGGATTTGTGCTTTAGTTCCTTTATAGTTATTGATATTCCAGCTTTGCTACTTTAATTTTATATTCTATTTATCATTTACCTGCTTAACATTGAATTCTAGTGCCTTCTGTTCCCTGTTCTTTGTGCTCGCCCCCTCCCCCACTGAGACATTAAGCTAAAGTATCTGAAAGAGCTGTAAGTTTGGCTTTATTTGATAGGATCTATCTCTCTAGCTAGCCTTCTTCTACCTTGAATTTATTTCCAACATTTTCCTGTGGTTATTTTATAAGGCTGTGTCTCTGGCTTCCACCCTTTATGGTTATCTGTCTCCCCTCTTTCATTGCTATTGTCTGTTGTTTTCCATATATCTGTGATACTGAGTTTCCACTCAACAAACCAGTATTGCACTTGAGTAAACCTCCTTTACTATATGTTGTCTCCTGCTCATTTTCCCAGAGCTTCAGGAAAGCATGGCATCATAATCTGTGTCTTAGAAGTGTTTTACTTGTATCCATTGCCATTGAGGCAAAGCTAATTGCTTTTGATTGCTAAATCACACTTGCTTAAATAGTTTTGAGTGATCACTACTGTTTCCTGCTTTTATTTGTGCATTTCACTGTATGTTTGTAAAAAAATTTCTTCCTCTCACTGCCACAGCTATAAGATTGTCTTGAAATCACTTTCAGCAAGAGATTTCCAGCTATTTGTTGGTTTGTGGCATCACTGCACTTGTGGGTCTCTTCTACTGTTTTTACATTAAGAGGATTGGGTTTATTCATCTTGTGGTGTTTGCCTGGTCTATCTGAGTTGGGACACATTCAAAAGGCCTCATGATGTAGTTGTTTTATTGGCCAGAGGGCTCATTAGTTAGTTTTCTAATTTTTTTCTATGCTGCTATACATTTGGCACATTTGCGCTGAGCTGCTCACCATGCAACTGCGGTTAGCAGTGCTCTGTAGAGTAGCAAACATCAAGAAAGCAAAATTTCCCTGTAGAATAGTCCATCAAACTGTATCATGTAAAGCAGTAAATATATTGCAAATATCCTGCTCACTAACAAGGTTAGAAAAGCTAGTAGGGTATCAACTGGTAATAACAATAGACTTACTAGAATTCAGTTGTGCAAACATTAAAGTTAGCAGAATTTAGTACTGTTTAGCATAATATTCCCCCAAAAAACATCCTTATTAGTCTACACCAACAAAGCACCCTTAATAGCCTTCTAATTCCAATACACCACCCCCTTGTTGCTCAACAATCAAAAAACTGGGCAGCATGGATATGCAATTTCCTAACTTCCCTGTAGCAAGCTTGGTGGGTATGGGCATCTTGAGACAATGCAGGAATTGTCTCATGTTTACCATTAACCACTTAATCCTTAAAGAAGCAGACACAGTATGTGAAAGGTGTACCTACACAATGACACTGGAGGCTAAACTCTTGCATACAAGTGCACCTCAGGTTGTCAAAACCATGCAAACAACACCCATCTCACATAGCGCACAACACACATATCAACTAACGTATGCTTAGACAATTAAAATCATTCTTCCTAAACAACAAAGATTGCTTAGACCATCTGTTGACAAAGCTGTGCCTCAGCAAGCCTAAAGACACTCAGAAAAAACAATAACTAGCACTACGCATGCAGTCACTTTCAACAGAGCCCCAAACACTAAGTCCATAAGGCAAGCAAACAAACTTTGTGGGACTCTCATCATAGAGAACATATTGATACTTCCATAATCAGATTAAACAAGAAGAAGGTAATGATTAGTTGGTTATATAGAGCCAGGATCCTCATAATCACACACTCACTCAAGTCATTACACCACAGGTACTAGTATGATTCCATCATAGTCCATGTAGGTGTAAATGACTTGTGACATACCTCCCTTGACTGTATAAAAAGAGACATTATGGAGCTCTCAGATTATGTGTCTCATGCTGCTATAAGGTTAACATTTAGCAGCATATTACCATCACCGAGGATGATGCCACACAATATGAATAAAAAAAATGATTGATTTCAACAATTGGCTGCCTTTCTGGTGTCTTTTTAAGGTGATCCAATATTTCTTAGCTTGGGAGGGTATGGTTAACACACCACATTGCTTTGCCAATGATGGTCTGCAGCTGTCCCCTCTTGGCTTCCAAATATTGGCTAAAACTTTATCCACCTCCCATAGTGCCTTTTTTAGGCAATGTCAAATTGACAAATCTACTGACATAGCAAAATCACCTCAGCTAAAGCCAGGATTCTAAATAAAGAAACTACACTCCCTCCAAGCACTCCTCATATTCAAGAATATAGACATCTGTGCAGTTACTGAGACATGGTTTAAAGCATCAGAAAGTACCTTGATAGTGTAAGGTTTCAGTGGCTTCCACATGTTTAGACCAGTAGCTACACAGACAAAGGCAGAAGTTGGAGGTGGCTCAATCAAACATCTCCAACGCCCAAGTGAGAACTGCTCTCTCCAAAGCAAAAAACACAGCATCCATGGGACCTGATGGTGTCCCCGGCTGTGTGCTCCACGAACTCAACGAGGAATTAAACCCACAGCTAGGACAGCTGTTTAATCATAGTCTTACCTCTGGATACGCACTCCAGGAGTGGCGACTGCAACTGTGGTCCCACTTCACAAAGGCGGTGCCTCCACCGACCCTGGAAATTACCGGCCCATTAGCTTGACAAGCCTTATCTGCAAAGCCATGGAGAGGATCATAATGGACCTCATAAATAAAGACATAGGGAATTTGCAGACTTTGGATCCATCCCAGTTTGGCTTTGTCAAAGGCAGATCATGCCTTCTAAACTTGGTTGACTTTTTCAAACAGTCACCAAAGCCATTGATGGGGGAAAAGCAGTCCACACACCCCACCCCCAACTGGCTAAAGGCCTCGATACAATACCCCACTGTATCATTGAAAAACTCATCAGCTTAAATGTTAACCCATACATCACAAGATGGGTTGCAAACTGGCTGAGTGACAGAACCCATAGGGTCAGAGTTGCTGGCCATGTCAGACTCAAAGCCTGTCACAAGTGGTGTACCACAGGGCTCAGTCCTGGGCCCACTCTTGTTTGGCATCTACTTTTCCAAGTACAAGCAAACACAGGAGGGTTATGGCTGACAAAGTTTGCAGATGACTGCAAACTGGGTGCCATAGTAGAAAACACATCTGACACAGATATCCTTCAGAAGGGTCTCACAGAAACGGATAACTGGTGCCAGAGCCATGGCCTAAAAGTTAAATGCCAAAATGCATAGTCATATCCTTCGAAAAACAAGGTTACCCCTAGCTACCAAATAGGTGGCAATCCACTGAGCACAGAAGAAGTTATCAGGGACCTGGGGACCCAGGTTGATAGTAGTCTGTCATTCGACACCCATGTAGCTAAAGTAGTTAGGAAGACCTTCTACATTGCCCACCTTATCATGAAGGGATTCTCATCTAGATCAAGGGAGGTCATAGTCTCCTATACTCATCACTCATCAGACCAATGATTGAGTACAATGCCCCATTCGGAATGTATCTGACCCGACACTTGCAGCAGCTGGAGAGGCCACAAAAGTTCCTCACCAAAAGGATAAAGGGTCTCAAACATCTGTCCTATGCTGCCCGACTGAAAGAACTCCAGCTCTATTCAGTCGCTATCGCTTGCTCAGAGGTGACCTTTTGCCTAACATACAAGGCCATGTCAAACCCAGATTTGATGAATATGCTTCACCTCAAAAATCTAGATCTGTCAGAGTCACAAGGGCCGGAGACTTAAACCTCGACACGGCTATTAATAGGACGTGCTGGAGGGATAGATTCATCACCCAAAGACTCCCTATGCTGTGGAATAAAATCCCGGTATATGTGAGGCAGAGCACCTCACTGGCCTTGTTCAAGATAAATCTTGACCAATGGATGGGAGATCGCAGATATACCCCAGGGATTACCTCAGTGTCACTGCTCAACAGAGGCACAGCAAAATAATGGGTATAGTTCCCCATACTAAAGGGGTGGCGTAAGCCACAAAACTATGGGCTAGGCTTGTAAATGCCCTCGGGCAGATAGCCTAGTATGAACCTATGAACCTATGAACCTATGAACCAATGTACATCAATAACAAGCATGCCTCTAGGGTCATCAAAAAAGATGACATGCTTGAGTTCCTCTATGTGCAGATCACTATAGACAAAATCCCGTACCATATCCTAGCCAGCTATAGCTCACCCTCTATGTCCCAAGAAGCTCGCAGTACATACTTGGACCTACTTGAGACACTTAGCATCCAACCTAACACCCCGCTCATTGGAGACTTTAAGTACCACCTATAGACTGTTAATCCTACATGGCCTCAAATTTACTGGCACAGAGATTCCTGAATTTCATAAGTACAAACACCCTTGACCAAATACTGAATACACCCAGTAAAGGCTCCAACATACCAGACTTTGTACTCACAAATATGGGACAATTCTGCACCCCCCTCCCCAATGTCTTGTCCTCTCTAGTAAGGTCCAGTGGTAATGCCATCTCTTTCAAAATCAAAATTAACTCCATACTCACAGTAAAATTAGGAACTATTCCAAGATAAATTACCCTTCATTAAGTCACGGTTTGTCAAAATTCAATGCCCCTCTAAACCCTGATAACACAACAGAATACACTGAATTGCTCTCGTAAACTTTATAGCACTTCATCATCATCATCATATGAACAGCTCATGATGTTTTCTGTGTGACGTGATGACCATTACTTTCCTTTACTTACCTTATAGGCCAAACAGTTATGAAATATAATAAACCAATATAGGTAGTACACTGGACACATCCTCATACATTGGGAGTACAGTATACAATGAGATGAGTGAATAGCACCACCAGGCTTTCCTCCTCAAGTAATAAAACAGACAGCCATTTCATAATACGAGGATGATCTGCAGTGAGTGACCCAGTCTGTTGAATGGACTTGCCAGACCATCAGGTATTATATATTCTATACTTCCATACAGCACATAACCTACCCAGAAATATACATTTCTGACATTACCTCTGCATGCCTAAGGAAAAGCCCCACCTCATAGTCCTCATCTAGTAGCTGTCCTTCCCAGTCTAACTAATATATATTCAAACTCTGAGGTCATCACTAAATAAAATTTAAGTTGGCTCTCAGGGTTACATGCTTACACATCATTTGTTACATTTTTGTTTTTACTTATTTTATTCAGTTTAACCAGCTAACCCGGGCAGGCACAAGTGTATATGTTTTGCTACTGGGCTTCTGCTTTCTTGTTTACACCTTATACTGTATCAGACCCCCACCCCCAGGTTAATATTTATTTATTCATTGACATTTGGTTACTTGGAAAGTCTGACTGGGTACAGGCCTGTTTTCAGCAGAGGCCCAAGGAAGAAAAGCTCCAAATTATTACAAAACATTTTAAGAACAATAATTTATATTCTTCAAAAATAAATCAAAAACATCTGCAGTTTACATAATTATAACAAATTAGACATAATATAAAAAAACATTGGTAGGAATCAACACAAGTTATAGCCTCTCTGATGATGTGAGGTATTGCCAGTTACACCAGGGGAAGTAGGGCAGTGGATATGTAACATATGCCAACACAGCCATCTGGAATTTTGAAAAGAATTACATCCCATGTCTATATCAAACTGATTTGTACAGATGTTTCTGTTGAAAATCTATTTGTAAAGTTGCTTGTGTTAAAAATGTAGTAAAAAAGTATAGCGAAGTCCTTGCCAAAGCAAGTACAGCCGAAAACTGCTTTAACGTGTTTATTAAAACTTTAACGTTTTCACTACGGTGAACCGTAGCTTCATCAGAAGACAGGTCAACAATACAACACCCTGTTTAAGAACAGGAAATAGAGGAAATGACATCATACAACATTTTAAAAAAGTTTTTTTAAAAGCAACATCCATGAATTGTCTCTTTCACTTTTAAAATCATAACAAATCTCTATTTAAAAAATATGTAAAAGATATGTAGCAGCCTTTGTTAAGTGAACCAGTAGCCCGATATTACCCTTTACATTTTTATCGAAACCGTAAATCATCATAACAGAGTATATGGACAAGACCCTCATGCAACCACAAATTCTAAATATACATTTGAGTATAAAAACCGTGTACTATGTATATTATATGTAGATACCAACAAGATACAGTTGGAACAAGAATAATTGTTACACATTAACCAGTAAGTCAGAAATCAATTATAATTTCATTTTACTTCTATTAAATAGTCAAGAGGTTACTGTACCTCTCGTTTCAATCATAACAATCACATAAGCATTTCTTTATTTGTTGTTGAATCCATTATACAACCACCAGTACTTATCACCTAAGGTAGCTTTTAAGTTTTAACACAGGGGCTATATTACAATTACTGTTTAATCCGGGATACTTAAATGAGTCCAAACGTAATTGCCATTCAAGCTCCCTGTTTTCTAAAATGAGTGAAAATGGGCCTCCCCTGTTATTAATAGGGACATGGTCAATCGCCATAAATAAAAAACTATGACCAGGGTTGCAACCTATATGCTTTGCTAAAGCATTTTCGCTCTTATTGTTTTTTATGGCGTAAAGATGTTCATATATACGGTCCCTCAGACGCCGGTCTGTTTTACCTATATAGAACGCGTCGCAACAATTACACAGTGCAACGTAAATGACAGATTTACTGTCACAGTTTAAGGCAAAACGTATCAAGTACTTCTTATCCCTAATTGTGAATGTTTCACCTATTCTCACCTCCTGACAGTATCTACAAAAACCACATTTTGCCATCCCATATCGCTTATAAAAGGGTTTTTGAGGTACCTCTCTTTGGAGTAAATCTTTTAAGTTGTTAGGTCTCTTAAATATAAATCTAGGTTTTCTACCAAGTTTATCCACCAAATATGAATTAGTGGATATTAAGTGCCAGTTTTTATTTATTATTGCTAAGATCCCCCTAGTGTTCAAACTAAATGTAGTGATAAAGCTCAAGGAGTAATCAATTCCTACATCTCTTTGTACATTTGTCCCTGTTTCATTTTGATCGAATTCATTACCTATTGTTATTACACAAATGGGTGAGTCGCTACCCATGGGCTCCCTCTGTGAAAGTAAAGGTTTGTAAAACCCACTTGTCCTTTTTCTAGAGACTTCCCCTATCAGGTCACATAACATTTGATTTGGGTAACCACGGTTACTGAACATAGTTCTTAACAACTCACATTCCACATCAAAATCTATCAAGGTACTACACATTCTACCAGCTCTCACCAATTGCCCTTTGACAATAGATCTTTTCTGTTTATATGGGTGAAAGCTTGAAAAATGTAGAAATGCGTTACAATACGTATGTTTTCTGAAGACAGATGATGTTAAACATTGCCCTACGTTGTCCTTTTTCAATTTAACATCAAGGTAATCGATTTCCCCAGATGAAAATTTCGATGTAAATCTTAAGAACTCGGTAGTGGAGTTCATAGTGTCAACAAGAGCCTTCGCTTCAAGTTCTGTACCCTTGAACAGGATGAAAATGTCATCTAAAAAACGGGTATAGTAGATGACGGGCTCCATTAGGCCTGGGATCTTCTTTAAGATGTTTAATTCCCAGTAGCCCATAACATAATTTGCTACTCCACCCCCACAGGGTGAGCCCATCGCGACCCCTCGTTTTTGAAGGAAGAATTCGTCATTGAACATAAAGTAGTTAGAAGTCAGAACAATATCTAACAATTCTGTGACCAGGTCGACTTCAAGTCTGGAAGCACCAAGTTCTTTTAACATAACCCCTGTCCATTCGACCGCCTCCTGATGTGGAATGGAGGTGTATAGGTCAATAACATCGATGGTCAAAAAATTATTGTCCTGGTCAAACACAATTTCATTAATGTTCTCAAGGAAGGACCATGAGTCCTTACAAAGACTGGTAATTCCTTTTATGTATTTGTCCAAAATTTTAGTAATAAGTTTGGAACAAGGGTAGGTAATCGAGGACCTGCCATCTATCAGTGCTCTCATTGGGGGGTCATGAATGTTTTTATGAATTTTAGGGATCCCGAACATGGCGGGAATTTTTGAACAACTAATATCAATATAGTTGTATAAATTGATGTCAATTTTTCCCGCCACGAACAGGTCCCTAAAATAACCCCTTATCGTCCTGATACTACCATTAACTTCATTTTTTGAAGATCTCGCATATGCATCTGTCTCCAGAACCTTAAGCATTTTCTCATTGTATGTTGTGTTATCAAAAAAACCAGGCCCCCACCTTTATCCGGTTTTAAAAGACGGACAGGTAGCCGACATATCTCGTCTAATAATGACATTTGTTCCTTAGTGATGTTAAGATTATTTACACCAGTAGTCATGTTATTGTTGACTACCAAATGCCTGAAATCGATTTCACAGATTTTTTCAAATAATTCTAAGATGTTGTGGAGTGGGGGATTAAATACACTCGGTAGCTTCAAAGACAAACCACCATCACAAGCGACAGTCGTGTTGTCAGTACTGTTTTGTTGGTTAAAGAGAAGTTTTAGATTCATCTTTCTAACATAACATTTCAGTTCAATTAGTTCCTTAGAAATACTACCATAATAGTTTGGAACAAATGAATTTCCTAGGGATAGAAGTTCTATTAGTTGTTCATCAAGTACTATTTCGGAGAAGTTATAGATCTTAAAATCTCCTTTTTTATTTGTGAGAATAATAGGGTACTCACACCAAGAAGGAGAAACAGGTGGAATTTCTTGGTCGACATCAAACCCATCCACCATTGGAGAAATTTCAATATTGTTTTCACCAATTAATTCCTCCTCCTGTTCGTACGGGTTTTTTTGTTGCCTTGTCCTAAAAAATTCCCACCATGTTGGTAATTACCTGTGTTATTCCTTTTTCCTGAACCTTGTTGATGGTTACTAGAACCATCCTTTTCTTTAAAAAAAGCGTTTATTCTCTTACTACGCCTTGGTCCTGGATTGTCACAGTCAATATTTTCTTCTGCTGTCTCATCTAAGTCATCCCCGTCTTCACCTTCAACAATACCCTGACTACTCATGGCTTGACAATCCTGTTTAGTTTTAAGTCCCTTTAATCTAGGGTAGGCCTCCCGTTTAGAATAAGCTTCCCTGTCCCTGAGTAGTTTTTTATTTTTTCCAGCCTTTAGCTTTACTAATAATGTGTCAATACTTGACAAAATTCGACCGTAGTCGAATTTGTATCTAGTAAAGTCCATATCCAACTTTATATCTTTGTCTAGTTTGTTTAGTTCATTCACCAACAAATCAATGTGAAGTGAATAGTGTTTAACAATCAATTCCAACAACTGCACCCCTTGCTGTTGAAACAATGTTTCTAAATCTTTAAAAAATGCATTGTCAACAACTAATGAAGAAGGTACAAAATTGTTTCTCAGCCCCTTAGGGATTAGGTTCTCTGATATACATTGTTTAAAATAAGAAGATTCTAACTGCAATTTCTTCAATTTAAGCAGTTTAGAATCAAACAATTTCAATTTATCAGCTAAACATTGGCTATTCATGCCTGAAGAATCAATAACAGATGACATATCATGTTGTCCAAAAGACATACTACCAGTGTCCAGGAGCCAACCCTCAAAGTCGGGTAGTCCAAAGTCAGTACCAACAGGTCCGTTGACCGTACGTTGGTTAGATCTATTTGCCGTGACAACGCCAGCAAAAGAGAGCGGGCGTTCCGTCCTCAACTCCCCTCCTGGGCAAGAGCCCGAGAAAGGGAAAAAGTTATCCATACTGTCCACCCTAGTCGAATTAGTGTCTCCATCCGCATTCACTCTCTCCGGTTGTGCAGCTGGAATTGCGTCGTCAATACTGTTCTGAGTCACACCAGTAATGTTAAGGCCACTCCGAACACCTGACAAGGGTGCCCGGAAAGTTGCTTGAAGGTCGTCCATCCTAGAATTAAGCGAATCCAATCTGGCAGCTAAACCCGCCAATACATTGGCTAAATCAGCCCCACTATTATCGGCACCACTCGCCATAACGTTGCTGTTAGTGCTCAACGGCAAACAGGACCTTCGCTCGAAAACAAACCACGAACCAGAAAAACAAAAACAAAAACCAGTAAAAAAGTATAGCGAAGTCCTTGCCAAAGCAAGTACAGCCGAAAACTGCTTTAACGTGTTTATTAAAACTTTAACGTTTTCACTACGGTGAACCGTAGCTTCATCAGAAGACAGGTCAACAATACAACACCCTGTTTAAGAACAGGAAATAGAGGAAATGACATCATACAACATTTTAAAAAAGTTTTTTTAAAAGCAACATCCATGAATTGTCTCTTTCACTTTTAAAATCATAACAAATCTCTATTTAAAAAATATGTAAAAGATATGTAGCAGCCTTTGTTAAGTGAACCAGTAGCCCGATATTACCCTTTACATTTTTATCGGGAAACCGTACAAATCATCATAACAGAGTATATGGACAAGACCCTCATGCAACCACAAATTCTAAATATACATTTGAGTATAAAAACCGTGTACTATGTATAGGTAGAAAACCTAGATTTATATTTAAGAGACCTAACAACTTAAAAGATTTACTCCAAAGAGAGGTACCTCAAAAACCCTTTTATAAGCGATATGGGATGGCAAAATGTGGTTTTTGTAGATACTGTCAGGAGGTGAGAATAGGTGAAACATTCACAATTAGGGATAAGAAGTACTTGATACGTTTTGCCTTAAACTGTGACAGTAAATCTGTCATTTACGTTGCACTGTGTAATTGTTAACGCGACGTTCTATATAGGTAAAACAGACCGGGCGCCTGAGGGACCGTATATATGAACATCTTTACATAAAAACAATAAGAGCGAAAATGCTTTAGCAAAGCATATAGGTTGCAACCCTGGTCATAGTTTTTTATTTATGGCGATTGACCATGTCCCTATTAAAAACAGGGGAGGCCCATTTTCACTCATTTTAGAAAACAGGGAGCTTGAATGGCAATTACGTTTGGACTCATTTAAGTATCCCGGATTAAACAGTAATTGTAATATAGCCCCTGTGTTAAAACTTAAAAGCTACCTTAGGTGATAAGTACTGGTGGTTGTATAATGGATTCAACAACAAATAAAGAAATGCTTATGTGATTGTTATGATTGAAACGAGAGGTACAGTAACCTCTTGACTATTTAATAGAAGTAAATGAAATTATAATTGATTTCTGACTTACTGGTTAATGTGTAACAATTATTCTTGTTCCAACTGTATCTTGTTGGTATCTACATATAATATACATAGTACACGGTTTTTATACTCAAATGTATATTTAGAATTTGTGGTTGCATGAGGGTCTTGTCCATATACTCTGTTATGATGATTTGTACGGTTTCCTGATAAAAATGTAAAGGGTAATATCGGGCTACTGGTTCACTTAACAAAGGCTGCTACATATCTTTTACATATTTTTTAAATAGAGATTTGTTATGATTTTAAAAGTGAAAGAGACAATTCATGGATGTTGCTTTTAAAAAAACTTTTTTAAAATGTTGTATGATGTCATTTCCTCTATTTCCTGTTCTTAAACAGGGTGTTGTATTGTTGACCTGTCTTCTGATGAAGCTACGGTTCACCGTAGTGAAAACGTTAAAGTTTTAATAAACACGTTAAAGCAGTTTTCGGCTGTACTTGCTTTGGCAAGGACTTCGCTATACTTTTTTACTGGTTTTTGTTTTTGTTTTTCTGGTTCGTGTGTTAAAAATGTATCAACAGCAGGTCCTGACTGTATTGTAACTGAATTAAATGTATACATTTTAGCAGAGGATACTGGAAGAGAAGAGATTAATCACAGTCTAGCTGCAGCTAACTTTGAAAAACGTTCTGAAATTAAATTACTGCACCTAGGCCATAAAGGTTGTATCTTACAGTTCTGACCACAGTCTGTTTTTCTAACCTGACAAGGAAGGTCCCCTCATCTACTTCATCTTGCCTTGCTCTAGTAAGTAACTAGAGAATAATAATTCTTTAGATCAGTCAGGAAAATACAGTGAGATTAGTTAAGTATTATTTTTATGTAACTGTGTGAACATGTCCACATGTGTTATTTTTAATATTTCCTGTGATTTAAACTTTGGTGTTTATTGTAAAAAGATATTTAGTATCTTCATGTTCTTTTAGTATTTATTATTAAATGTATTTAAACTTTCATTGTGGCTGGTCATTTAGAGAATATTTTAACCTTTGAGAGTGCATGTATTTATTTAGTAACAGCTCTGGCCACTGCTGAAAGCCTTACCACATTGGCCAAACACTACCATTTGTATTAATATTAATTACACTCAGTATAATTGGGTACGATTGTAATAGCCTTGGAGTAAGCTGGCTTTGGAGTGTCTGGTTGTGGTGTAACTACCTTATAGTCTGGGCAGAAGAGGGCATAGCTTGTAAATCTGTGCCAGCCTTTCCCAGATGTGTGTGTGTGTGTGTGTGTGTGTGTGTGTGTGTGTGTGTGTGTGTGTGTGTGTGTGTGTGTGTGTGTGTGTGTGTGTGTGTGTGTGTGTGTGTGTGTGTGTGTGTGTGTGTGTGAAAATCAAATCTCAAAGAGAGTGTGTGTGTGTGTGTGTGTGTGTGTGTGTGTGTGTGTGTGTGTGTGTGTGTGTGTGTGTGTGTGTGTGTGTGTGTGTGTGTGTGTGTCAACTGCTTGGGACAGAGGCATGAAGTACTGGTTTCACACAGAGTGTGGTGGAGAACTTGGCTTGGACACTCAGCTGTGGTCTCAACTCTATAGCTGCGCCAGTGGGAAGTCTTACTGGGGACCTGGAGGGAGACAGATAGAGAAACCCAGACCCCGGACTGAGCATGTTTCCTGTGTGCTCTTAAGGGAAATTGTGCTTGATGCAGAGAGACACATCTGGAAATACTGGGTTTATCCATTTTTGTTCCATGTGAATGGCCCTCTCCTGTGTCTGTGGTGAAGAGTCAGGCTCCTTGATTACTGTCCCAATGTGGGACTTACCCAAACCAAGTCCTTTCACCTAGCTCTGTTAGTGGGTGAATTACAGCATAAGAGTTTTGTATGTTCCCCATTTAATATAATTATATGTGAATACTCATGTTTAAATTCACATGTGGAATAATGCAGTACCTCACTTTTTGTGATAACAATGGTAGCATTAGCATATAGTGCTTCTGTTAGGGATGGCATAGAGGAGTTCCTCAGATGTGGCTTTCCCTTATTCATCTCCATCCTCAATAACCTCTGTCCCTCATTCCTTTAAAACTCAACGCCATTTAACTGTTTAACTTCCCATTTACTTTGGTTACCTCTTTTCTCTCCCTTCTATTAACTATCTGTGCATGTTAAGTTATCCAACTTCTTTTTCAATATGTTTTTGTATTGTTGGAACTAGTTCAACATAAGTAGCCCCTATCTGCTACATTATAACAATCTCCATAGCAACTGTTGGTAGAATAGTCCCTCTACATATTAACATCCACAACATCTGACATTTTTTCTCCAAACAAGTATACTGTGAGAACTACCTTACTGATAGCTTTTTTTCTCCTCCACTCGCAATTTCTCACTGGCTAGGTACTGCTCGATTCATTCGCACTCATACCATCAATTCCCACCCACCCCCACTACTCCTAAACATTTAATACTCCCTCCCACTGTTCCTAAACTGGCCAATCTCTATCACAACAATTACTTCTCGGCCTGACCTCACCTTATCAGTTTCCTCTGTTCATATACAGCTTTCTTTAATTCCCTCCCGCCACTCTTACTCTCTTAACACTACCCACATTCTAGCAGCAAACTAATATACATTAGCAATCATCTCTCATCCATAGCCAAACCTCCCCCTACTACTACCTCACCTGTACTTAAGCTCATACTAACCCAACTCTTCATCTCATATCTATTATCCTCCTTACCTAGTTTCCCCAAGCTAACTACATCTCTCTATCATATTCTACAACACTTCGCTAAATTTATCTGCACTCCCCACATTCTTTAATTGCACTTCCCATACTTCTTCTGTTACATTCTATTACACTCTAATCTCTGTTTCCCTGCAACTGTTAACCAAATATCTCACTAGAGCAACCTTCTACCACCTTCCCTTAATGTCTCTCACAACTATAAATATATTGCCTCTTTCTCATTTCACTATATTTTTCTTTCTATTGTTAAATCATACAGCACTCAGCTCTATTTCCTGTCTCTCTAAACCTACATCTGTCACATCCTTCCAATCTAACCCATCAAAGAGCTACTCTGATATATTCCCCATCCAATTACATATAAGTCCACTACTTTTCCCTAAATTAATAATTCTTCCATTACAACGCACTACCCTCTACCATCAGAATCACCTTAGCAGATCAAAAAGAAACCAATTACCTTCTATTTACTCTCCCAGATTTTTAAACTTACCCCTGTGCGGTGATAGCCACCCTAATCCAGGACCCACTTCCTCTCTATCTATCCCACTAATTCCTATAAATCCTTAAATATTGTTACACTAAACTTCCAAAGTATTCATAACAAAATCACTGAATTTCATGCCTGGGTATCCCACAATCAACCAGATATCATTGCTGCCACCAAGACCTGGCTCAACCCTAATATAAAAGACTCTAAATTTCTCCCTTCTAGGCTTCAATGCCATAAGGTCAGATAGACTTCATGAAAAAGGGGGTGGTATAGCACTCCTTTTCCCTAACACCTACAATAAAACCCCATACTCAGATACTATTCCACAGTTCTCTAATGCTGGGATTCTCATATCTTTTCTAAAAATATACAAATCCAAAAGAATATGTATCTCATTTCTATATATACCCTCTGGCAATAACATACCTATTCTGGAACAGATCCTTGCCTGGATCTCTAATACATTCAAAAATGAAACCATCATTCTGGGCGACATCAATATTAACTGGCTAAACTTCTGCTATAAATTCCCTTCCTCTAATATAAACCTATTTCAATTCACGCAACGCATCACAACTCCAACAAGATTCATCCAGAGTAATAAGGAAGATTCCATCCTACACTGGATATTGGTTACTGATCCGAGTAAAATCTCCACAGTTGGTACTCTGCCAAATGTACTTAGTGATCATCACCCCACCTTTGTTCATAGAACAGTTCCCTCCTTACAAAAGGAATGTCATTACAAACAAATACGGAGTCTGACCAACTTCAAACCACAGACATTTATCAATATACTAAAAAATTTGAACTGGAGCATCCTATAAATACTACCTCTAAATGATACTGTGAATTATTTTAATACAACATTTTTAGAAACACTAAACAGCCTCACACCTTCTCAGGTAAAAAAGAATCAAAACCAATCAAATCGCATGGTTAACTAAGCCAACAAAAGAACTAATGCTAACAATGGACAAAGCTTGGAAACAATGGCAAAAAAATAAAAACCCTTGAGACCTGTTAAATTTCAAGTAGCTCTGCAACCAAGTAAAAAACAAGTAACCAAAGATAAAAAAAGAGTACTGTCTAATACTTCAAACCAATTATAAGCAGAACCCTAGAACATTTTAGACATCCATTACTTCACTCCTAAGCTCTGGTACTAAAAGAAATCCATGTTGATACCCTGATAAAACTCTATCACAAATAGCCAGTCTCTTCAACTCTCACTTTATCAACAGTATATCAAACACTACTACCAACTTTTCCAAACCTCACTGGGTCTCAGTCTCAAATAATTCCAATTATAATACTCCATTAAGACAAACCTCTCCTATTCACCCTCCTGCCACTATGACCTCTTTTTTTTCTTGTGAGTCAACTAACCAGTTCACACCCATCTTCACCCTTAAACCTGTTCCAACTAATACCATAAAAAGACTACTTCTTAAACTCAAACCTACCTACACCACAGCTGATAACCTGCCCACAGAATATCTAAAACTAGCAGCGAAAGCCATTTCCTACCCTATAAGCATACTCATCAACAGATCCATCTTTGAATCCTATGTTCCAAAACTTTGAAACAGATCCCTTCTACCCCTTTCTACCCCTTCACAAATGAGGCAACTCCACTGATATCGCCAACTTTCATCCCACAGCCATCCTTTCCACCATTTCTAAGCTCCTTGAAAGATGTATACACATGTAATTTCTAAACTTTCTCCTTAACAACCAAATTCTATCACCTACACAGCATGGTTTCAGACCGGGTCACAGTACTATGACTGCCTTGATATCTCACATGGATACCATCAACAAAGCTCAAGACTCAGGCAAAATTGTCTCTTCCCTATTTCTTGACTTATTAAAAGCTTTTGATACAGTCTCTCACCCACTACATCTAAATCAGCTCTTGAAAATTGGTCTCTCCCCCCACTAGCTGGTTCTCAAGTTACTTATCAGACAGACAACAGGAAGTTAAATGACAAAACTCCCTCTGTCCATATCTTCACAACTCTACCGGTGATCCCAAAGGCTCTATATTAGGTCCCCGCCTATTTAACATCTTTAGTCATCATCCAGTCAGGGCTCTCTCAAATAAGCAGATGACTCTGCTATCATCTCTTCCCATGATTCCTTGTCTCATCTACAGCAAATCACTCAGCTGGCCCTTACCTCCATTGAGACCTTGCTCGATAACAATCAATTGGCACTTAATCCAAGAAAACCAAGCTACTCCTTTTTACCACAAATAAAAAAAACTCTGCTAAACAAAGTCCAGTTCTCCATTCAGTCTCAAAATAACACAACAATCAAAGTTGTTACTCACACCAAATTACTGGGAGTAATAATAGATGAACATCTAAAATTTGACCAGCACATACAGCATAATACTAAGAAATCACACCAGAAACTAGGCATCCTCCATCGGCACAAACACTTCTTAACTCAACCACTAGACAAACCCTTGCTACCACTTACTTACTTCCCTCTCTCATCTATGGTGCCCCATTACTCACTAACCTTCAGTCCTCCATAAAAACTAAGCTTGAGACATACTACAACAAAATTGTCAAGTTTGCTATAAACATTAAATATTCTGACCACCAGTGTACATCTCTACACTTCCTCAACTGGCTTGAACTCCCTCACTATCTCACCTACCTGCAATTGACAACTGCACGTAAAATAATCTACAGACTTTTACTCTGTCCCGTCCCTTATTCATTATTTAGCAACTGTCTACCCAAAAGATCTCTCAGAACTGAAAATCTGTTTTATTTTTATTTTTTATGACATAAATAACTGGGAAAAGTGTTGTGAGTGTGCGTGCTGCTTGTGAAAACTCATTGACAACATACCTTCTGACCAACTGGCTCTAGCAATACTTATTGCTTTTGGTGCTTCTTTCCCAGTTACAGCATGGATACTCACTCCAGAGTGTCTGCCTGGCTCTTCTCCTACAGTATCTTGAAAGAAAAAAAATTATTTGCCAAGCAGTCCTTGCCATTGTCGCTTACTCAGCCTACACCTCAACCAATAGCAGATGGACCATTTCATCAGACCACTCACTTACCTCTCTGGCTTCCTCTGTTGTAGTCCTTTGGGCCAGTGTCCTGTTTGGCTGTTTCAGTGTCCAATATGGGCATTGGAGAACCATCTTCTCTAGGTCTGGGAGGCACTCTGGGAGGTTTTCTCTGGGAAATCAGGGTAAGAGATCATCAGACCAGGCAGAAATCCTTTCTTTTCAGTCGGTCCTTCAATTAAGAAAAGACAAAAGTTAAACAATGTTCTTCTGATGAAGTTATTGCTATTAAAATATGAGTCCCTTACCTTGCCTAGACAGGCATTACATGCAGTAAATCCTGGTATGCAGAAGCCTTTACAGATTGGCCTTCCCTGTCAAATTATTCCTGAGGAAATAGGGTCTGATGATTCTGATTTTGACAAAGGTAGGATTTCTCCTGCAGATTCCCAAGCCCAACTCTCGGATTATGAGAAAAACTTTAATTGTTATCCACTTGTGGAGGATTTTCTTTTAATAAGACCATTGTCAAGATGAATGAGGTATTTTTATGGGAGCAAATAGATGTTCCCCCAGAACCAAGGAGATATTATGATATGCTACAAATGGACATATCTCATTCCTCTTCCATCCCTTCTATACTGCCAGCCCTGGAGGTTGAATGTTGCTTGTACTCATCCAGATACTCAGACATCTGTCCCTAAAAAAAAAAAAAAAAGGCAGATAAGCTGTATAATGTTTCTCAGGCTAATACATTTTTTTCTCTCATCTTAAGTCAGTCCCAGCTTCCATTTCAACTGTGTCGCATAATGGCAGCAGAAGGGTGCTCAGTATCAACCCTTCATCTGCTGATAAGGAGGGTAAAATGTTAGAACATATAGGTAAGAGAATGTTTTCTTCTTAAAATTTAGCATTCAGAATTCTGAATTACCAAGCATGTGCATGGAACTCTATGCTACGTCATATGGACAGACCGAGGGAACTGACTTCCATTCTTCCTTCAAAAGAAAGTTATTTTCTGAAGCAAACTGTATCAATCCTTTCTCAGGTATCTAAACATGCTGTAAAAAAGTGTGTGCGATAATGCAGATACTGTGTCTAGGGCCACTGATACTGCTGCAGTGTTGTAAAGATATGCCTCGATATGTAACCAAAAGTTTACTGATAGGGTAAAGTTTGAAATCTTGGATTCATCTTTAGATAAGAAGGCATTGTCTGGTTCTTCTGCTATCCTGGTTATCAAACAATATGATGAAAGAGGGAATTAATACAGGGAGTATCCAAGATATCTCAAGCACCCCAATACAAATATTACAGGCCTCCCTCTTACACTAAAAAGCCAAATTAAAAAAAACAGTCCTTTTCTGGCAAATAAAATGCGAAAAAGAGATGGTCAGGGGGTAACAACAATAAAAAGCAGGGGTCTTTTCAGATAAAGGGACAAACCAACAGTGTAGAATGACTATGCCAGCAGTCCTTACCTACTTCCCCTGTCCCACAGCCAGTATCTACAGATCTGTCCCCAAAACTGGTCACAAACCTTCTTTGGCAAAAGAATGTTTCAGATTCCTGGGTGTTAAAAGTGTGCAGGAAAGTTACAGATGGCCCTGGATACAGAAACCTTCAGGAAAATACCTTCTCACCCTCCAAACCAAACAGATTTTCCCCCCAGGTTCTTCAGTCCTTACAGACCCAGGCAGTCATAAAACCAGTTCCTTTAAGTGAAACTAGCAAATGTTTTTCTTCCAGAATGTTTCCGGTACCACAGAAAGAGGCCTCTTGGGGACCAGTACTGGATTTTTTTTTAAATTTAAAATATTAATCAATTACAATAAAGAAACATAACATATAAATTTCACGCAAAATAACTATTTACAGTAATCCATATTCAATCATTTGACATATATAAAGAAATTTAAAAAAGGATCAACATTCAATTAACATTATTCTAGTAAACTTTCTTTCAACTAACTGTTTTACATAGAATTATTATTATTATTTCTCATCTAAATAACATGTAATTAATTATAACATGCAGTCTTTGCAATATTTATAAATTCAACCATTAAGGGAGCATTGGAATTCTTCCAATTTTTAGTGACCACTTTCCTAGCTATTGCTAAAATATCCCAAAAAAGATGATATTGTGATTTAGCAATAACCTGAGGAATTGGAGAATTACAAATTACTAAAGATTTAGTTAACTTAAAATTGTCAGACCATAATGCTTGCATAAATACAGTATATTATCATTATCCCAAAAGGTTTTAATACTTCACAATCAAAATTCATATCTTGCCAATCTGCTTTTAAACTGGAATTAACATCTCCAGTATCTAATATTCTGTTTCTTACACATAACTTCAATTTTATGTGGGGTAATAAAAGCTTTATGTAAACATTTCCACGAAAATATCCTCCAGGTTAAACGTGTTGAAGTATTTCCAGGTGACTTTAATATCACCTTTTTATCAAAATCTGAAATAATATTATTATTTAATTAACCATAAAGGTCCCAAAAGCTATCTTTGATAGTTGACTTATATGGTTTTATTAATATGTATATAATTGATATGTATCCTTTATTATTATTTTAATAATTTCTACATTTTATTAAATATTCAATAAAGCTTAGAAATAATTTTTTATTAGATTCTATTATACATCCTAATTTAGATACTAAATATTGGGGGGAATTCAGTAAATCCTACATTGATTAATTTTCCATGTAGGCATACTGGCATGGAGCTTACGTGGAAGTAAGCAGCCATGCGATCCAGTAAACAGAGCTGAAGGGCGTGCACAAGTGTGTGAACATGGAAGTGTTCATGGCATGCAAATCACCTCATAAGCAGGTGAATTGCATGCAAATCAGTGTGTTGGAGCGATCCAGCAAGCAGATAGGCATCCGTGCAGATGCCATGCTGGTGTCCGATGTGTACATGGAAAAATTCTGTGTACATGAGATAAAAAAGTGAACAGGGGATGTAAAAGCCTAGGTAGAAGGACAGAATAGAATAGCAGACACAGATGTGTGCAAAACTATGCCCTGTTTGTCCAAAAAGTAATAGAAAATATATTTTTAATACTCATATCATGCTTGTGCCGTGTGCAGCAGTGTGCAAACCTATGCAAATTATAGGGCCTTGCATGG
>NC_056745.1:977941843-977949343 GCF_019279795.1 Protopterus annectens
TGGGGGGCTTATTTTGTGGGAACAGATTGCCCTTTTTTTCTTTTATGTTTAGGTGAGAGTGGGATGTTGGGGAAGGAGATTAGGTATGATCAGAAAGGATAGGTTGGGTAGGATGACAGACAAGACAAACAAGATGCATACAGGGGCAGTATATGACACATGTGTGGGGAAACACCTTGGACGGGGAGGGGTGTTTGGAAGTCACAAGCTCTTTAGCCCACAAATGGATACAGTGGGACTGAGTTCCCCACCCATGGGCAGTCACCACTGCACTTTCACAGCCCAGAAGGTGGCTGTGCTGGGGGCTGTTTAGGAGGGGCAGGCTCTCCCTCTAGTTGCACCACTCGGCCCTCAAGCTGGCATAGGCGGTCTCGAATCTCCCTGTTGAGCTCCCTACACACCATGGCCTGGACTGTACCATGGGTGACAGGCTCCTGTCCGCTCCCATTCCCGGGGGGGCTGAGCCCCATCCCCTGCGGTGGTTCCACCTGAAGGTGGTGCAGGGCCAACGTACAAGGAGGTCCCAGGCTGGGCCCCAGATATGCTGGTGCCCGGTGCCATGGCCAGCTGAGGTTGGACAGGTGGGTCCACTGGGACCGGCCTTCCCATACAAGCTATGTTGTAGCATGTTTAAGGCAGATATGGCTTAGTAATAGTCAACAGCATTCACAATTAGTTATAACAGCATGCACAGGTATTCCCATTACCCACAGCACCAGATATAGAATAGTTGCAGAGCAGGCAGAACACATGCATATATGGGTAAACAGTGGCCATTACAACAACATGCAGGTTTCATTGATGACAACAGGATACCAATATGGGAGTATTTTAACATGGCACATGCATAGAAACAGATGTGTATATTTATAAACCAATAGTATACATAGTATACACAAGCTAGGCAATTATTAACTACATAGTGGTAGGAGTACTTACTCAGTTCTGGGGCATTCTGCATCTGCCTTGCTTCCTGGAGCCACTGTTTCAGGACATCCCCCCTCTGCCACTTCTGGTCTGCATGGTGGTGCCTGACCTGCTCACCAGTCCGGGGGGATACCTGTGGCACTAGTGAGATCACGAGCAAGACTGTCCAGGACCTCCATTTTGTACTGCAAGCCTCGGTACTGGCTCTGCAGTAGTCTCTTGTCATGGTGCTTTACCAAAAACCATACCATGCATTTGGACTCCTGGATGCCCCAGCCCTGCGGTCTAAAGTGAGTGCCTTCTCCCACTCCAGCCATTCTACCTGCAGGGGGATGCTACAACCAGTTATAAGCCATATTCCCACCTCTTCAGTTTAAGTAGGGCTGAATTCCCACTTTTCTGTAATTGGCCGCTGTTGAAAAGGCTAG
Organism: Protopterus annectens; assembly: GCF_019279795.1. Taxonomy (NCBI): domain Eukaryota; kingdom Metazoa; phylum Chordata; order Ceratodontiformes; family Protopteridae; genus Protopterus; species Protopterus annectens. The sequence goes on from NC_056745.1 coordinate 977,943,199, forward strand.
GCTATGTCTTATTCATTACAGGTTATATATGTGTCTGGTATCCGTGATTCATGTGTACATACACTGTATGGGGTCCTGGGGACTTCATAACTTTATTACAGTGACACCTCAACTCTATGTTTACTGCAGTACTCCAATTCACATATTTATGGTCTGTGGCGGGTTATAGAACATTACACTGTACATTGATTCAGTTCACATGTTTGATTTGGTTTCCCTGTGGTGAGGATTAGTTTGCTGATACCTCCTTTATATGTATTGCTATCATGGCATAGTGGTTAACTACTGTGACGTACAGGGTCCTGAGTTCTAGCCTTGCAGAGGCTGTTTATTTTGTTGCTGGCCAGAACACGAGCTGTTGGGTACAGAGTGATTAAGGCACTTTAAAGCAGTTGTGAGAAGATGTGCGCAGGTTTGCGTGGAGCTAAGCAATGCTAACCTCTGGTTACAGTGTCTTACACTCAGTTAGCCTCTTCATTGCTTCACCAGTGTGATAATCGCATACCGGCGACCAAACAGGCTTACACCCGCTTGCTCCTGCACTTGAAAATGCACTGCATTTGGTGTTTGCATCAGACACTCACACCCCTGGGTGGGGGTGAGGACTACAATAATACCTTGTGATGCCTATTACATTGGCTTACATGCCTACAGTGGGGTGTTGCGACCATGTGTTCGTAGGTGTTGTGTAGTGGGTTATACAATGACAGATATGGTTATACCGTACTTAGCCATATAAACTGGACTGTGCTGCGGTGGGACCCATATCAGGAATGGCTGCCCATTAGGCGTAAGCATGCCGGTCGACTGTACAGAATCCGCAGCCTGTCCAGAGTTTGCTTCATACTATTGGTGTTTTCTTCTTACAGTCTGCACCTGTCTGGCAAATACCTGGGAACTGATACCATTAAATACAGACAAAAGTAATTGGGTTTAGGACCCCACATCCTTCAGCCGAGTCATGCTAATGTATAACCTATTCTATCAGCTTTCTAAGGTTGTAAGTGGAATATGTGCTTTCTGTCCCTATTTGTTCCCCCAACGGTTTATGTTCTGTCCTTTGGTTTTGCTCTTAGGGGTTGAGAGGTATGGGCATAAGCTCTGCCCATTTCGGAATATTACTTACATCCCCGGGGCGGTCCAAATACAACTGTGCCAGCCAACACCTGCACGCCTAGGCATAATTGCAAACCCATAGTTCCCCTCCTCTACAGCACTCATCCTTACTGTGGGTGTAGGTGGGGTCTAACCACACCACTACACACTGCCCACTCTACACGTATTAGGACCCATGTCGTACATTGTGTCGACCCAAGGGTCATCAGGCTTGCACAACCTACTGGTCCGTGTACATATGCAGCTTGGTTGGATGAATCATTAGAGGGACTGACTCTGATGATCATTAATTTTTGGGGTGTCCCACAAGAGACACTGATGTCTTTGTTTCAAGATTAGACCTGGCAGGTCTCTCCCACTGGTAGTATCCTGCCTGTGGTCTGGGAAGCAGTGATGTGTCTACTTGTATCGTGTGTTTGTCTGTTTCACCTGTCTAGGTAGGGGTGGTTGATGCTACTTGTTGCACGTTTGTTGATTGGACCCCTCACCCCCATTTGCATGGCCTATGAACATATGTAATTCGTAACTGTATATATCTACATTACTATATACAGATATATCTGTATATGTATGCATACATGTATATATTTATATATTGCTTTCTATGTATATCTAACAACATATGGGTGTATGGGTGTCTGCATATGTATATATCTATATGTGGGTATGTATATGTATTCTGTCTCTGTATGTATACATTTGTACTATGGAGAGGTTGAGGTATATCTCCATGTAGCTATGGGTAGATATACACACACATTCCTCTACATATATACATCTACATCTGGTTATTCCATTCTTTGCCATGTAGATTAGACTTTGCTGCAGTGAGACTCATAGTGGGTGTGGCTAAATGTCGGGTGATGCTTCTGCCCAGTGAACACTTTTGCTCACATCCCTGGGGCTGTCCGTATAGACCCACATCAGCCAACACCTGCACACCTAGACCCATAACTAGCTACCCATAGTTCCCCCACCCACACCTCCTCTACAGCACCCATCCTTCCTCTGGGTGCAGGTCGGGTCTGAACACACCACTACACGCTGCCCACTCTCTACTTCATGGGACCCATGTCGTACGTTGTCTCGACCCATGGGTCATCAGGCTTTCCCACCCTTGTATTCCGGGTATGTACCCACCCCAGCCAGAATGATTGTTGTATCACCTTCCTTTGCTTATATGTCAATTTTTGGGGTGCAAGGGATGCTCCTGTCTGTGTTCCAAGATTAGATTTCACAGGTGCACTGTAAACCCCCCCTCCCCACGGTTCTATCCTGCCTGTGGACTGGGGAGCAGTGGACTATTTACATTGTTTGTGGGTTTGTGCGTATGTTTCCTCTGTCTGGCTGGGGGGGCATGCTACATGTTACAAGTTTCTTGCTTGGGCCCCTCACTTCCATTGGCATAGCCTGTGAACATATGTCATTCTTGTGTGCTATTTCCTATCATAGCTGTATATCTGTGTATATCTACGCACACACACACACACACACACACACACACACACACACACACATACAAACACAGACACACACACACACACACACACACACACACACACATATATATATATATATATATATATATATATATATATATATATATATATATATTTATCTACACTCTCGCCCAATGGTTCCTAGAATTTATAAACTCAAATGCTATGGAACAACTGGTTACCACTCCCACAAGAGGGGAAAACATATTGGACATGATCATCACCAACATGGGGACTCTATGTTCCATACCAGAGGTATACCCCTCATTGGTAAGATCTGACCATAAATTAATCTCACTGGACATCCATATCCTGTCCCCACCCCCAGCCAAGGAAACCACTATGAAGAACTTCTTAAAAGCAAACTTCACACGTCTCAAAATTGAGGTGAAATCCTTCAAAGCCCATGAGCCAGTGGAAAATACGGCCCAAACCACAGAATCCTTTACAAACGCATTCTATGGGCACCTACAGGAATGCATGGATTGTGCTATCCCACATAAAACCAAGACTCACTCCTCCAAAGGCAGGAGACCTGTCTGGTGGACCCCAGCCATAAATAAGCTATACAACAGAAGGAGGAAGCTACTACATGATAGAGCAAAATCCCAAAAAGGGAAGGCATCTCTGATCAGTACTAGCAAGAAACTATGATCCCTCATAAAATCATCTAAGGCCAGTTTCGAAAGAAAAATTGCACAAGATGCTAAAGATAATCACAAGGCCTTCTTTAGTTATGTCAGGAACCTGGGTGGCAACTCCCAGATATGCTCTGAGTTAGTGCAAAATGACAAAAAATACACTGAACCCACAGACATTGCCAACATCCTGGCAGACAGGTTCAGTGCAAATTTCTCCCCCCTTCCCCCCCAAAAGAGCAAATGTCTATCCCAAGAGCATGTAGCCTTCCTGACATATCAGATGCACAGGTGAGAGCTGCCCTCTCCAATGCAAAAAACACAGCATCAATGGGACCGGACAGTGTCCCGGGCTGCGTCTTACATGAGCTCGAAGAAAAACTAAACCGTCACATAAAGTCACTGTTCAATCTCAGCCTTACTACAGGATATGTACTCAAGGAATGGCATACAGCAACAGTGGTCCCACTCCACAAAGGTGGTGCTACAACAGACCCCAGAAACTATCACCCTATAAGCCTGACTAGCCTGGTCTGCAAAGCTCTGGAGCGTATCATCATGGAACTCATAAACAAAGACATTGGGAACCTCCAAACACTGGATCCTACCCAATTCAGCTTTGTTAAGGGCAGATCTTGCCTCCTGAACCTGGTCAACTTCTTTGAAACAGTCACCAAGGCCATAGATGAAGGGAAGGTAGTCCACACAGCCTACCTGGACCTCGCAAAAGCCTTTGACACAATACCCCACTTGGGCATCATAAATAAGCTCAACAGCTTAAATATAGGCCCGTATGTCACAAGATGGGTTGCAAACTGGCTCAGGGATAGAACCCACATGGTCAGATTTGCAGGTTCCATGTCAGACTCTAAACCAGTTACAAGTGGTGTCCCACAAGGCTCAGTCCTAGGACCTCTCTTGTTCAGTATATATTTCTCTGAGGTACAGGCTAACACAGGAGGACTATGGCTGACCAAGTTCGCAGATGACTGCAAACTGGGTGCCATAATCGACTCGCCGACTGACACAAGCATCCTCCAAAAGGGTCTCACAGAGATGGATAACTGGTGCCAGAGCCATGGCCTAAAGCTAAATGCCAAAAAGTGCATAGTCATCCCCTTTGGGAAAAACAAAATGCCCACAAATTACCACATAGGTGGTAATCCATTAAGTACGGAAGAAGTAATTAGAGATTTGGGGACCCAAGTAGATAGCAATCTCTCCTTTGACAATCACGTTGCCAAAGTTGTTAGAAAGACCTTCTATATATCCCACCTTATCACAAAAGGGTTCACATCTAGATCAAGAGAGGTCATTGTGCCCCTCTACATATCACTCATCAGGCCCATAATTGAATATAATGCCCCATTTGGGATGTACCTTACCCGACACATGCAGCAACTGGAAAGACCCCAAAAGTACCTCACCAAGAGGATCAAGGGACTCAAACAGATGCCCTATGCAGTTAGGCTAAAGAAACTCCATCTCTACTCAGTTGCTTACCGCCTATTCAGAGGCGATCTGTGCCTGACGTATAAAGCCATGTCCAACCCAGAATTAATGGACATGCGACACCTCAGGAAATCCCATTCCCTGAGAGCTACACACTCCAGGGACTTAAACCTCAGCACAGAAATAAATAGGACATGCTGGAGGGACAGATTCATACCCCAGAGGCTCCCCTCACTCTTGAACAAAATCCCAATCCATGTTAGGCAGAGCCCCTCAATGACCCTCTTCAAGAGAAATCTTGACGAGTGGATGGGAGATCATAAGTTTACCCCTGGGATCTCTTCTGTGGCCGTACTAGACAGAGGCACAGTAAACTAACCTTAAAAGGGCTATCTTCTGTGACCTACTATACAGAGGCACAGTCAACTAATCTAAAAGGGTGGTGAAAGCCAAACACACTCTGGCTAGGCTTATAAATGCCCTAGGGCAGATAGCCTAGTATCAACATATGAACCTATGAACCTATATATATATATATATATATATATATATATATATATATATATGTATATATATATATATATATATATATATATATATATATATATATATATATATATATATATATATATATATATATATATATATATATATATATATATATATATATATATATATATATATATATATATATATATATATATATCTGCAACTATATATATATATATATATATATATATATATATATATATATATATATATATATATATGTCTGTAACCACCGGTTACAGTTTCTTACACTTAGTTAGCTTCTACTGTACTTAATCTGTGTAGGCAATGCATACCCCCACGGAAATGCACTTAAACACGCTTACTGGTGCTTATATATGCTTACTACTGCTTATTTGTGCTTAAACCACTATACTATTGCTGTGCTGCTTCATTTGCATATATATACCCATATACCCATGGATCCTAGTTCCCCAAACACCCATCCCAACACTTCACTGTACAGCAGTCATCCATTCTCCAGTTGGATACATGGTGTATCCACACCACTACACATTGGCCACTCCCTTCTCCTGTAGACCCATCCTGTGGGTTGACTCACTACACGTATCCTCAGAAATCCCAAACTTTTAGTCCACAAACAGTGGTGAAATGAGTGACCAATAGGGCACTATTCACAATTTTTTGGGTTGTCCCACCTGGGACACACATGTCTTTATTTCAAGATTAGACTCTATATTTCATTACATCATTACTCCCGTTAACAAGACACTACAATAAATTAATAACTATGACTATGTGGTAACACACATTACACATGAGAGGTAGTAATGTACGAGTTTGGTGACATTATATTACAAATAGGACCAGTTTAGTGATTGGCGTTGCCGTAGCAGGCAGATCACAGGAATGATTCCACTATTTCATAGT